>NC_092333.1:641700000-642000000 GCF_046630445.1 Rutidosis leptorrhynchoides | reverse complement strand
TAGGGTGTCTGTTCCCTAATTCTTAGATTACCAGACTTAATAAAAAGGGGCATATTCGATTTCGATAATTCAACCATAGAATGTAGTTTCACGTACTTGTGTCTATTTTGTAAATCGTTTATAAAACCTGCATGTATTCTCATCCCAAAAATATTCGATTTTAAAAGTGGGACTATAACTCACTTTTACAGATTTTTACTTCGTCGAGAAGTAAGACTTGGCCACTGTTGATTCACGAACCTATAACAATATATACATATATATTAAAGTACGTTCAAAATATATTTACAACACTTTTAATATATTTTGATGTTTTAAGTTTATTAAGGCAGCTGTCCTCGTTAGTAACCTACAACTAGTTGTCCACAGTTAGATGTACAGATATAAATCGATAAATATTATCTTGAATCAATCCACGACCCAGTGTATACGTATCTCAGTATTGATCACAACTCAAACTATATATATTTTGGAATCAACCTCAACCCTGTATAGCTAACTCCAACATTCACATATAGAGTGTCTATGGTTGTTCCGAAATATATATAGATGTGTCGACATGATATGTCGAAACATTGTATACGTGTCTATGGTATCTCAAGATTACATAATATACAATACAAGTTGATTAAGTTATGGTTGGAATAGATTTGTTACCAATTTTCACGTAGCTAAAATGAGAAAAATTATCCAATCTTGTTTTACCCATAACTTCTTCATTTTTAAATCCGTTTTGAGTGAATCAAATTGCTATGGTTTCATATTGAACTCTATTTTATGAATCTAAATAGAAAAAGTATAGGTTTATAGTCAGAAAAATAAGTTACAAGTCATTTTTGTAAAGGTAGTCATTTCAGTCGAAAGAACGACGTCTAGATGACCATTTTAGAAAACATACTTCCACTTTGAGTTTAACCATAATTTTTGGATATAGTTTCATGTTCATAATAAAAATCATTTTCTAAGAATAACAACTTTTAAATCAAAGTTTATCATAGTTTTTAATTAACTAACCCAAAACAGCCCGCGGTGTTACTACGACGGCGTAAATCCGGTTTTACGGTGTTTTTCGTGTTTCCAGGTTTTAAATCATTAAGTTAGCATATCATATAGATATAGAACATGTGTTTAGTTAATTTTAAAAGTCAAGTTAGAAGGATTAACTTTTGTTTGCGAACAAGTTTAGAATTAACTAAACTATGTTCTAGTGATTACGAGTTTAAACCTTCGAATAAGATAGTTTTATATATATGAATCGAATGATGTTATGAACATCATTACTACCTCAAGTTTAGTAGGTAAACCTACTGGAAGTGACAAGAAATGATCTAGCTTCAAAGGATCTTGGATGGCTTGAAAGTTCTTGAAGTAGGATCATGACACAAAAACAAGTTCAAGTAAGATTTTTACTCGAATTAAGATAGTTTATAGTTATAGAAATTGAATCAAAGTTTGAATATGAATATTACCTTGAATAAGAAAGATAACCTACTGTATATAACAAAGGTTTCTTGATCTTAGATGATTACTTGGAATGGATTAGAAAGCTTGGAAGTAAATTAGTAAACTTGAAGGGATTTTTGAAGTGTTCTTGAAGTGTTCTTCCTATGATGATTATAGCTTGATTCTTGAAGTGATTTTTGATGAAGATGATTATTAACTACTGGAAAAATACATTCATAATAGTGTGTGTGTGTTGAGAGAGAATTAGAAAGAGAATTGGAAGTGAAATGGAGTGAATGATGAGTGGTAATTGGTGAGTGGTGAGTGGGGTTAAAAGGAGTTCTAGTTAGTTGACTAGCTCATGGTAGAAGTTAAAATTGATTAGTCATACATGACATAATCAAGAGTGGAATCCCATGCTAGTTCCTATTGGTATATACCCATAGTAAGTACGTTTTGAAGCTGTGTATAATACGGGTAAGAATACGACTAGAATTCTTGATGAAAGAAAAGAATGGGAAAGTAACTGTAACCATTTTCATTAAGTATGAGTGTTTTGATATATGTCTTGAAGTCTTCCAAAAGTATTTTAATACATCTAAATACACTACATGTATATACATTTTAACTGAGTCGTTAAGTCATCGTTAGTCGTTACATGTAAGTGTTGTTTTGAAACCTTTAAGTTAACGATCTCAATTAATGTCGTTAACCCATTGTTTATTATATCTAACGAGATGTTAAATTATTATATTATCATGATATTATGATATATTAATATATCTTAATATGATATATATACAATTAAATGTCGTTACAATGATAATCGTTGCATATATGTCTCGTTTCGAAATCCTTAAGTTAGTAGTCTTGTTTATATGTATATAACTCATTGTTAATATACTTATGGAGAAACTTACTTATCATAATCTCATGTTAACCATATGTATATCCATATATATATATCGTCATGTCATTTTTACAAGTTTTAACGTTCGTGAATCGCCGGTCAACTTGGGTGGTCAATTGTCTATATGAAACATATTTCAATTAATCAAGTCTTAACAAGTTTGATTGCTTAACATGTTGGAAACATTTAATCATGTAAATATCAATCTCAATTAATATATATAAACATGGAAAAGTTCGGGTCACTACAGTTGACTTCTTCTATTATACTAAGATGATTGTCGGTTCGAACGAGCGGATGAATGAGGTTTAGAATCTGAGATAGTATATGATCGTGACGAGACACTCTGGAAGTGAGAGAGAAAATGGTGTCTCGAACAGGTTCGCCGGTAAACGCTTCAGGTTCATTGTCAATAGGTGAATTCGTTTGATGGAAGGGATCACCTTCTTCGCGTCTCCATTGATTAAGTCAACTACGAACCCATCAGATGAATTGGGGATGACTGATTGATTGATTCATTCCGGTGACGCTGATAGGTGAAAGTCCATATCGGAATAGCCATCGGAATCCGAGAAATTCGAACTGCTTGAGGAATTCATCTCGTACGATCAGATGAAAGATTTTCGATAAGAAATAGATTATAGGATGTAGATTAGTACCCTGCAATACATAATTTACATATGCATATATAATACTAAAATCCCATAAATTATGAAGGAATCTACGGAAGCTGTCAGGCAAAGGTAACAATAACATATACGCTAAAATATGAACTTATCTATACACTGTCTATGCAATAGAGGCAGTAAGACGTGTCTAGACTTTAAGGATGATAAGCAAATAATTTTCGACACTAAATGATAAGCAAAACTTTTGACATGCAGACACGGTCGAAGTCCAGACTCACTAATGCATCCTAACGACTTATCAGTTAGACACACTAATGCAGACCTGGTTCGCTAAGACCACCGCTCTGATACCAACTTTAACGCCCCGTCCTAATCCATCCGGACGAAGTCCATATCGATTATAAACGATTCACAACAGTGGATTACATCGCGAGGTACTTGACCTCTATATGATACATTTTACAAACATTGCATTCGTTTTTGAAAAGACAAACTTTCATTTCATCGAAAGTTGACAGGCTTGCATACCATTTCATAATATATCCAACTATAATTGACTTGATAATAATCTTGATGAACTCGACGACTCGAATGCAACATCTTTTGAAATATGCCATGAATGACTCCAAGTAATATCTATAAAATGAGCAAATACACAGCGGAAGATTTCTTTCGTACCTGAGAATAAACATGCTTTAAAGTGTCAACCAAAAGGTTGGTGAGTTCATTAGTTTAACATAAATAATCATTCCATTATTTTAATAGACCACAAGATTTCATATTTCCATTTCTCATAAACATACGTCCCATGCATAGAGACAAAAATATCATTCATATGGATTGAACACCTGGTAACCGACATTCACAATATACATATTAGAATATCCCCATCATTCCGGGATCCTCCTTCGGACATGATATAAATTTAGAAGTACTAAAGCATCCGGTACTTTGGATGGGGCTTGTTGGGCCCGATAGATCTATCTTTAGAGTTCGCGTCAATTAGGGTGTCTGTTCCCTAATTCTTAGATTACCAGACTTAATAAAAAGGGGCATATTCAGTTTCGATCATTCAACCATAGAACGTAATTTCGATTACTTGTGTCTATTTCGTAAAACAGTTATACAAGTTGCGCATGTATTCTCAGCCCAAAAATATAAAGGGTATGTGACACCGCTGATTTTTTTTTTAATACGTGGCGGAAGCATAATATTAATTTAATACGATATCCACATTAACTATTGTTAATACAACCTGTGTCACGTGTCATTACAAAATACTTGTTTATACAGAGAAGACATATTTACAAAAAGATTATTGTTTTCATAAAGCAAGACAACATCAGAGTTGACTCCTGTCAAACATAACATCTTCATGCCCGTCTTCTCCCCAAAAGCATAAACTACAAAAGCTAATAACCTACAGGGAGGAGAGGGAGGGGAATTAGCACGAAGCTAAGTGAGTACGACTAACTACAGGCCATAGCATACATAAGTGTTATACTAATCATGTCACATAGTCTAACACACAAACATCACCCAGTAGTGCAGTCTACAGAGACTCCGGCGGTTCGGCCAAACCATTAACCTCCAGTTGATTGGGCTGGGGTTTACCGGAAGTTCCTCCTACATACCGTGCTGCATAAACCATCCACACGCGACGTACGCGTCATTCAAACATATACTACACTGATGCAAATAGGCTACCACATGAGGAACCCAACCCGCAGGTTGATCTCTCCTATCGAATTAGGCTACCACAAGATAGGGACGCACTGGGCTCCAGCAGACAAGCATCAACTAACATGCAGTCATCACAAGGTACTAACTAATCACAACAATAAGTATATCTAGCAAGCATGACAATCATAATATAACATGCTACAATATACTATATTCTCCAGTTAGTCCCACTCACCAAATACCAGCAAACGAGAAGGTATTCAGCTATCTAATCACTGAACCTTCTCTTTCTCCTTTTCTCCTGAGAAAAAATATACACAAGTTAGTTTCTGTCCGTTAACACCAAATAACACAATATAAAAATTTTTGTCAGAAAAACTGTCCGCTAAAATTTTTCTCCTTAACACTCAAAATTTACATCAAAATTATCAAAATACAAACGGGCAGCATAACGGCTAAAACTCAACACTTTGGTAAAATATTCTGCCCTGGACACTCAGTCGGTCGACTGACTCTTACAGTCGGTCGACTGTCGACACAACCGGTCGACTGACATTCCCAGTCGGTCGACTCACTTGGTATTACATCAATCGGCCGAATGTAATTCTCAGTCGGTCGGTTGTCTTCGTTAATCGGCCGGTTCAACCCTCAGTCGGTCGACTGTCGACCGACAGTTGGCCGACTGTGTTCATCTTCTTCAGAAGCTGAACACAAGTTACGGACTTCAAGCTAAAATCGCCAAAACTCGATCTAGAGCTCATTTTCGACACCAAAACTTACCACAACTCAATCACTACATGTTATAGACTATAAACCCACAAAGTTTGGACTATAACAACATCAAATTCATGGGTTTTGACACAAAATCAAGCTTTTTACAAAACTTACACAAAACTATGAATTTAATCACGAATTGAACACAAAAACACATGTTTCTTACCTTGTTAGAATCAGTAGACAACAAAGAACACGATTCCAAGAACAATTTGAGCTCAAGAACTAGTTTTAGCAATTAGGGTTTCAAAGGAGAAGAATTTAGGTACGGGGTAATATTTGGGAAGGGTCTGGAAAGTGCAAGAAATGCACTGCATAAGGCATCAAAAGTGGGTTAAAATCCCACACTGTGTGGCACACGGGTATTTATCAGTTATCTGATATCTTTCGTACATCATTTGGCAACCCAAACAAAGTCCAAATTAAATAAACAAACCTGTTCTGTGACCCTTGTCACAAACTAGTCCTAACCTCATCATTAAATAATACCAAACATTAAATAAAAATAAAAGCATATAATAACACTACACTAACTTAAGGGCACATTAGTAATCTTACATCTAGGCCCACTTGAGGATGTTACAAATCTACCCCCTTAAGAAGATTCCGTCCTCGGAATCTGGTCAAGGTCAAACAAATGGGGATAGCGCGCTCTCATTAACTCCTCGGTTTCCCACGTCACGTTAGAACCTAAACTGTGCCGCCATTCCACTAACACCATTGGAATCTGTTTCTTTCTCAACTTTGTGACTTTCTTGTCCACTATTCTAACCGGCTCTTCTACTAGTTTCTTAGTCAAGTCGACTTTCAAATCTTTCAATGGAAGAATCTGACTTTCATCGTCTATTTTGCACTTTCTCAGATAGCACACGTTGAACGTGTTGTGAATTCCTGCTAACTCTGATAGAAGATCTAAAACAACAGTTTGATCATTCAGAATTTCTATGATTGGAAATGGCCCAATAAACCTCGGTGCTAGTTTACCACGTTTGCCAAATCTGATCACCCCTTTCCACGGTGATACCTTCAAGTATACATGATCACCTACATTAAATGTCACCGAACATCTGCGCGGATCAGCATATACCTTTTGTCGATCTCAAGCTGCCTTTAATTTCTCACGTGCAATTTCAACTTTTTCTGCAGTTATCTGAACAATTTCGGGACCTACAAATTGTTTCTCGCCTGCTTCTAACCAACACGTAGGAGTTCTGCATTTTCGACCATATAACATTTCATACGGTGGCATTCCGATACTCGAATGATATGAATTGTTGTAAGCAAACTCTATCAATGGAAGATGTGAATCCCAAGAACCACCATATTCTAAGACACATGCTCTTAACATATTTTCTAATGTCTGAATTGTCCGTTCACTCTGACCGTCTGTCTGTGGATGATATGCTGTACTCAGATTTACACGTGTACCCAAATTTTGTTGTAAACTGTTCCAGAAGTTCGATACAAACCTAGTATCTCTGTCGGAAACTATTGACAACGGTACACCATGTCGACTAACGATCTCTTTCAAGTACAATTCTGCCAAATCACTCAACGAGGCTGTTTCACGAGTAGCTAAAAAGTGAGCACTCTTTGTTAAACAATCCACAATCACCCAGATCATGTCGTGTCCTTTCTGGGTTCGGGGTAACTTGGTTACAAAATCCATCGTTATATGATCCTATTTCCACTGAAGAATTTCTAACTGTCTTAGAGATCCATACGGTTTCTGATGTTCTGCCTTAACTTGCGCACAAATATGACATTTTTTGACAAAATTTGCAACATCTGTCTTCATTGTCGGCCACCAATACAATATTTTCAAGTCTCTATACATCTTTGTACTACCTGGATGCACTGATAATCTCGATTTATGCGCTTCAGTAAGGATTAAATCCCTCAAATCTCCAAGCATAGGCACCCAAATTCGATCTTTATAGGTTTTTAATCCTCTAGAATCATTGCATAAGTCAAATTTTCTTTTATTCATTTGTTCAGTCTTTAGGTTTTCGTCATTCAAAGCTACTAACTGAACGGTTTTCAATCGATCAATCAAGTCTGAAACTATTTCAATTCTCATAAATCTAACATTTTCGATGGTTTTCTTGCGACTCAGAGCATCTGCGACCACATTTGCTTTACCCGGATGGTATTTAATCTCACAATCATAGTCTTTAATCAATTCTAAACATCGACGTTGATGCATATTTAATTCTTTCTGCGAAAAGATATATTGAAGACTCTTATGATCTGTATAGATTTCACAATGTGTACCATACAAATAATGTCTCCAAAGCTTCAAAGCAAACACAACTGCAGTTAACTCTAAATCATGAGTAGGGTAGTTTCGTTCATGATTCTTCAACTGTCGTGAAGCATATGCTATAACTTTATTTCTCTGCATCAAAACACAACCCAGACCTGCACGTGACGCATCGCAGTAAACCACAAAATCTTCTGTTCCCTCTGGTAAAGCTAAAACCGGCGCTTGACATAACAACTGCTTAAGGGTCTGAAAAGCCTTTTCTTGTTCATCAGTCCATCGAAAGGCTACATCTTTTCTGGTTAACTTATTTAATGGACCTGCTATTTTAGAAAAGTCTTTGATAAACCGGCGGAAATAACCTGCTAAACCCAGAAAACTTTTAATTTCTGTTGGCGTTTTCGGCGAGTTCCAGTTCATTACAGCTTCTATCTTAGACTGATCTATTTTAATACCCTGTTCACAAATCACATGACCCAAAAACTGTACTTCCCGCAACCAAAATTCACATTTGGAGAACTTAGCGTACAATTGTTCCTGTTTCAAAAGTTCTAACATCAACCTCAGATGCGTAGTATGATCTTTCTCGGTTTTCGAATATATCAAGATATCATCTATGAAGACAATCACAAACTTGTCAAGATACTGACGACACACCCTGTTCATTAAATCCATAAATACTGCTGGCGCGTTTGTTAACCCGAATGGCATAACTAAAAATTCATAATGACCATATCTAGTTCTAAACGCTGTTTTCGGTATATCACTCTCTGCAACACGTACCTGGTGATACCCTGAACGTAAATCAATCTTTGAAAAGTAGGAAGCACCCTGTAACTGATCAAATAAGTTATCTATTCTTGGTAACGGATACTTATTCTTGATTGTTCTCTTGTTTAAATCACGATAATCTATACACATACGAAGCGACCCATCTTTCTTTTTCACAAACAACACAGGAGCACCCCACGGTGAAGAACTTGGTCGGATAAACCCCTTATCCTGAATCTGAGACATCATTTCTCGGATTTCTGATGGAGCTAATCTGTAAGGAGCTTTTGCAACTGGTGTAGCACCTGGAACCAAATCGATTTTATACTTTACTTCACGTACTGGAGGTAACCCTGGTAAATCATCTGGAAATACTTCTGGAAATTCTGACACAACGGGAATATCGGTCACCTGCTTCTTCTCTTTCTTAACATCAATCACGTAGGCTAAGAATGAATCACACCCTTTCGTTATCGACTTCTGAGCTTTCATTAGGGAAACCATAGGGAAGTTAAATCCACTGCGCTCTCCCCTAGCTATCACTCGGGATCCGTCGGCCAAACGGAAAGAAATCATCTTCTTATCACACTTAATATTAGCCCTATTAGCTCTTAACCAATTCATGCCTATGACTACATCAAAGCTAGGTATAGGCATCAACAAACAGGTTAAAGGAAAGGAATGGCCGTCAATTTCGATGGTAATTCCAGACACAGATGATGTGCATGGAACCATTTTACCATCAGCTACTTCTATTCCTAAAGGCGCATCTAACATTCTAACAGGCAACTTCAACTTATCACAGAAGCCTAAGGACATAAAAGATCGATTCGCTCCTGAATCAAATAACACACGAGCTGGCAAGGAATTAACCAAGAACATACCGGTAATGACGTCATCGGTAGCGGTTGCAGCGTCTACCATCATCTGAAACGCCCTTGCCTCTGCTGTTGGAGGATTCTTCCTCTTCTGCCCGGCAGAAGAAGCAGAAGATCCCCCAGAAGTAACTGACCTCGCCCCTGACCCTGCCCCAGAACCAGCTCTTGACGCAGATGGACAATCCGCCGATCTATGACCTTCCTTATGGCAACTCCAACAAACATTTGACTTAAAAGAACAAGTTGTTGATTCATGACCTTTCACTCCACATTTCAAACATCTTCGGGTCATTGGAGAACACGGTCCGGCATGAGTCGACTTACAAACATTACACCAATCAGGCTGACTTGAACCCGATCCGCTTATACCGGACTTACTCTTCTGTTTAAACCCACCTGACTTCTTCCCACGAAATCCTGATTGCTTACTTGATTGCTGACCAGACTGACCACCAGTTTGACTTTATGATTTTCCCCCAAAAGATCCACTTTTTGAACTTTCTCTTTTCGCTGCCATAATATCACCTTCAGTAATCTTCGCCATCTCATGAGCCTGTGCCAACGTGGTTGCAAATCTCGCAACTGTTCTATATTCTGGCTTAATCACCCGCATAAAATGTTGAATCTTATCCTTTTCAGTCGGTACCCACTATTGAACAAACCTTAACTTCGATGTAAAATCTCTGAAAACTTCATCAATCGTCATACTTTCTGTCATCTTCATACTCAGAAACTCAGTTTTCAATCTTTCCATCTCATACTCAGAACAATACTGCTCCCGAACCTTAGCAGCGAACTGTTCCCAAGTTATCTGACTGATCTGTTCTTTGGGTAAATATACAGTAATAGAATCCCACCACTCCATTGCTTCACCTTTGAGAAGTCTACTAGCAAACAGTACCATAGATTCAGGCTCACAAAAACATGCTTCTAATGCTCGTTCTACTTCTCTTAACCAATTGAGCGTCGCTGTAGGGTTTGTGTGACCACTGTACTCAGGAGGTTTGCAGTCCATAAACTGTTTATAGGTACACTTCCTTCTTGTCTCAGGGACTTGAAATGGGTACATCATTTGATTAGGAAAAGTCTGGTTAAACGGAAATGGCATTTGATAGTTTTGATAGGTATTTTGTGGAAATTGTGACTGAGAACTGCCACCGGCTTGATTATAAAAATTAGGAGGAAAGGTTGTGTTCAACGCAGTGGTATTTGGGTTCCATTGCGCCCGTTCTTGTTCTAATTCCTTAATTTTCTCCTGAGCTTCTTGTAACCGACTTTGAAGTTCTATTACTTCTTGAGAAGTTTCTTCTTCTGAAGACACATGTCCATCTTCGTCAGGGGCTCTAAAAGTACCAGTTCCAGGGACAGTGGGGCCAGTAGCATTAGCTTCGTTATCTGCCATTACTGCACTACCACAACACTCACACCAAAGCTTAGTATAAACTCTGTTAGTACTAACAACTAACACATAACCTGTCCTAATACTCACTTAACCCATCCCCAGCATGTTATGTTTGACATGACTCTTCTAAGTTTGGGAACATGACATGTAGATCACAATGCACATGCTGCCAAACTCAGCTCTGATACCAACATGTGACACCGCTGATTTTTTTTTTTAATACGTGGCGGAAGCATAATATTAATTTAATACGATATCCACATTAACTATTGTTAATACAACCTGTGTCACGTGTCATTACAAAATACTTGTTTATACAGAGAAGACATATTTACAAAAAGATTATTGTTTTCATAAAGCAAGACAACATCAGAGTTGACTCTTGTCAAACATAACATCTTCATGCCCGTCTTCTCCCCAAAAGCATAAACTACAAAAGCTAATAACCTGCAGGGAGGAGAGGGAGGGGAATTAGCACGAAGCTAAGTGAGTACGACTAACTACAGGCCATAGCATACATAAATGTTATACTAATCATGTCACATAGTCTAACACACAAACATCACCCAGTAGTGCAGTCTACAGAGACTCCGGCGGTTCGGCCAAACCATTAACCTCCAGTTGATCGGGCTGGGGTTTACCGAAAGTTCCTCCTACATACCGTGCTGCATAAATCATCCACACGCGACGTACGCGTCATTCAAACATATACTACACGGATGCAAATAGGCTACCACATGAGGAACCCAACCCGCAGGTTGATCTCTCCTATCGAATTAGGCTACCACAAGATAGGGACGCACTGGGCTCCAGCAGACAAGCATCAACTAACATGCAGTCATCACAAGGTACTAAATAATCACAACAATAAGTATATCTAGCAAGCATGACAATCATAATATAACATACTACAATATACTATATTCTCCAGTTAGTCCCACTCACCAAATACCAGCAAACGAGAAGGTATTCAGCTATCTAATCACTGAACCTTCTCTTTCTCCTTTTCTCCTGAGAAAAAATATACACAAGTTAGTTTCTGTCCGTTAACACCAAATAACACAATATAAAAATTTTTGTCAGAAAAACTGTCCGCTAAAATTTTTCTCCTTAACACTCAAAATTTACATCAAAATTTACATCAAAATACAAACGGGCAGCATAACGGCTAAAACTCAACACTTTGGTAAAATATTCTACCCTGGACACTCAGTCGGTCGACTGACTCTTACAGTCGGTCGACTGTCGACACAACCGGTCGACTGACATTCCCAGTCGGTCGACTCACTTGGTATTACATCAATCGGCCGAATGTAATTCTCAGTCGGTCGGTTGTCTTCGTTAATCGGCCGGTTCAACCCTCAGTCGGTCGACTGTCGACCGACAGTCGGCCGACTGTGTTCATCTTCTTCAGAAGCTGAACACAAGTTACGGACTTCAAGCTAAAATCGCCAAAACTCGATCTAGAGCTCATTTTCGACACCAAAACTTACCACAACTCAATCACTACATGTTATAGACTATAAACCCACAAAGTTTGGACTATAACAACATCAAATTCATGGGTTTTGACACAAAATCAAGCTTTTTACAAAACTTACACAAAACTATGAATTTAACCACGAATTGAACACAAAAACACATGTTTCTTACCTTGTTAGAATCAGTAGACAACAAAGAACACGATTCCAAGAACAATTTGAGCTCAAGAACTAGTTTTAGCAATTAGGGTTTCAAAGGAGAAGAATTTAGGTACGGGGTAATATTTGGGAAGGGTCTGGAAAGTGCAAGAAATGCACTGCATAAGGCATCAAAAGTGGGTTAAAATCCCACACTGTGTGGCACACGGGTATTTATCAGTTATCTGATATCTTTCGTACATCATTTGCCAACCCAAACGAAGTCCAAATTAAATAAACGAACCTGTTCTGTGACCCTTGTCACAAACTGGTCCTAACCTCATCATTAAATAATACCAAACATTAAATAAAAATAAAAGCATATAATAACACTACACTAACTTAAGGGCACATTAGTAATCTTACATCTAGGCCCACTTGAGGATGTTACAGGGTAAAAAGGTAAATGAAACTCACAATACTGTATTTTGTAGTAAAAATACATATGACGACATTGAACAATGCATGGTTGGCCTCGGATTCACGAACCTATATCAAGTATTAACACATTATAGTATAAATCAATTAAGTTTATATATTTGTTATGTATTAATTATTCTTATAATATATTATGATACTTATTTGATATTTAATTAATGTTATATCAATAATATTAGTTGAAACATAATTTTATATAATATTAGTATATTTTATGTAATAATATATTTACATAAATATCTTTTGTTTTGCAAAATTAATAATTGTAGAAATATCTGACTAAGGATAATAATAATAATATTAATAATAATAATAATTTTTAAAAGTATAAAACTACCTTAGGAGTCAGTTTTAAAAAGATTGCACCAAGTCGGGCTCGAACCCGAGACCTCTCGCTCACTCATCAACACCCTTAACCATTCCTCCATTTCATTTTTTCTGATTTATAATACAAACCCAAATACTTATCTATTACATGTTTCAACCCACTTCATCTTCTTCACCAAAATAGATAGTTTAGATAGACGATTCCTAACAAGACTGCATTATTACATTTTAGAAATTCATTCGAAATCAAAATATGGTGAAAAAGATGAATGTACAGAGTGTCGAGCTTATTTTGTGATTTTTTATGTTTTGTTTTAATGAATTGCAGAATAATTCTTTTATAGAGTGACTGCATTGATCCTAATTGAGTTGTGAAATGGACATCTAACAGATTACAGACAGAAAACAAAATTTGAAAAAGTTGGATTGAAATGGGTAACGGAATGGTACTAGTTCTTGACTTTTTTTTTTTAGATTAATATTAATAATTAATAAATATATTAATAATAATAATAATAATAATAATAATAATAATAATAATAATAATAATAATAATAATAATAATAATAATAATAATAATAATAATAATAATCATCATCATCATTATATCCATAATAATAATAAGTAATAATGATACAAAAATCATAAAAAATGATAATAATATTATTAATGATAAAAAAAAATAATGGTTTCTTTAATAATAATATCTAATTCACGGAGTATTATATTGTATCCATTGCTAAACAGTTAACATATAAAAGTGTTCCTAAAAATCCCAATTTTTTTGATTAAACATATTTAATTATTTCACTCATTACCTGTTTGAAACCTGATCAAAAAGGTTCGAAAAATATTTATTTTCTGTTCCAATTTATATGTACGGAGTACAAAAACTTAGATTGAAATGGTAAAAAAATATTTATCAAAACTATTGTCTTTTTAATCAAATTTTGAAACAACATTTATTTTAGAACTTCTTATATATACATTAGATCTATTTTAAAATAATTAAATGTCAACCGAAAGTTACAGACATTTACCATTTAAGCTCAAAATTAAATATATTTAATATACACTATGTATATATATAAACAGTTTTAAATAACAAAATTTACTATTTACATAAATATATATTAAATGATTAAAATATATATACATATAAAATAATAGTTTTTATTACAATGTATTTTATTGTACATATTTATTTATAACAATAAATGTATATAATAGTTTATTAATGTTCATGTTGTTATATATATTATACATATATTTATATATACACATATTTATATATATCCACATATTTACAAGCAATGGTTCGTGAATCATCGGAAACAGTCGAAAGTCAATTGAATATATGAACATTATTTCAAAATTTTCTAGACTCAACATTACATACTTTGCTTATCGTATCGAAATCATATCAAGATTAAGTTTAAATTTAGTCGGAAATTCCCGGGTCGTCACAAAATGAAGGAACTTCAAAGCCAATTACAAGAACTTCTAGAGCGTGGTTTCATACGACCAAGTACATCACCATGGGAAGCTACTGTTTTGTTTGTCAAAAAGAAGGATGGTACATTCAGGTTGTGTATCAACTACCAAGAGTTGACCAAACTTACCATCAAGAACCGTTACCCACTACCGAGAATCGACGACTTATTTGATCAACTACAAGGCTCGCCGGTTTATTCGAAGATCGATTTACATTCTGGATATCATCAAATGCGGGTAAAGGAGGATGATATTTCGAAGACTGCTTTCAGGACGCGATACGGTCATTAAAAGTTTATGGTTATGCTGTTTGGTTTGACTAACGCACCAGCTGTGTTCATGGACCTTATGAACAGAGTGTGTGGACCATATCTCGACAAGTTTGTCATTGTCTTCATCGATGACATACTTATTTACTCAAAGAATGATCAAGAGCATGAAGAACATTTGAGGAAAGTACTGGAATTATTGAGAAAAGAAAAATTGTACGCTAAGTTTTCAAAGTGTGCATTTTGGTTGAAAGAAGTTCAATTCCTCGGACATGTTGTGAGCAAAGAAGGTATTCAGGTTGATTCGGCAAAGATTGAAACCGTTATAAACTAGGAAACCCCAAAAACTCCGAAGCATATACGTCAATTTTTAAGATTGGCTGGTTACTACAGAAGATTCATCCAAGATTTTTCCAAATAGAAAAACCCTTAACTGCATTAACGCATAAAGGAAAGAAATTTGAATGGAAGGATGAACAGGAGGAAGCGTTCCAATTGTTGAAGAAAAAGTTAACTACGGCACCTATATTGTCATTGCCTGAAGGGAATGATGATTTTGTGATATATTGTGATGCCTCAAAGTAAGGCCTCGGTTGTGTATTAATGCAACGAACGAAGGTAATTGCTTATGCGTCCAGACAATTGAAGATTCACGAGCAAAATTATACAACTCACAATTTGAAATTGGGCGCTATTGTTATTGCATTAAAGACTTGGAGGCACTACTTATATGAGGTCAAAAGTATCATATATACCGACCACAAAAGTCTCCAACATATATTTAATCAGAAACAACTGAACATGAGGCAGCATAGGTGGATTGAGTTATTGAATGGTTACGATTTCGAGATTCGTTACCACCCGGGAAAGGCAAATGTGGTAGCCGACGCTTTGAGTAGAAAGGATAGAGAACCTATGCCGGTAAAAGCTATGAATATAATTATTCGTACTAACCTTACTACTCAAATAAAGGAGGCACAGCAGGGAGTTATAAAAGAAAGAAAGTTGAAGAATGAAATACTCAAAGGATCGGAGAAACATCTTAATATTCGGGAAGACGGAACCCGGTATAGGGCTGAAAGAATTTGAGTACCAAAGTTTGGAGATGTGAGAGAAATGGTACTTAAGGAAGCACATAAAACCAGATACTCAATACATCCCGGAGCAGGAAAAATGTACAAAGATCTCAAGAAGCACTTTTGGTGGCCGGGTATGAAAGCCGATATTGCTAAATATGTAGGAGAATGTTTGACGTGTTCAAAGGTCAAAGCTGAACATCAGAAACTATCAGGTCTACTCCAACAACCTGAAATCCCAGAATGGAAATGGGAAAATATTACCATAGATTTCATTACTAAATTGCCAAGGACTTCAAGTGGTTATGATACTATTTGGGTAATAGTCGATTGTCTCACCAAGTCAGCACACTTTCTGCCAATGAGAGAAGATGATAAAATGGAGAAGTTGGCGAGATTATACTTGAAGGAAGTTGTCTCCAGACATGGAATACCAGTCTCTATAATCTCTGATAGGGATGGCAGATTTGTTTCAAGGCTTTGGCAGACATTACAACAAGCATTGGGAACTCGTCTAGACATGAGTACTGCCTATCATCCACAAACCGATGTGCAGAGCAAAAGGACGATACAGACTCTTGAAGACATGCTACGAGCATGTGTTATTGATTTTAGAAACGGTTGGGATCGACATCTACCATTAGCAGAATTTTCCTACAACAACAGTTACCACTCGAGTATCGAAATGGCACCGTTCGAAGCACTTTATGGTAGAAAGTGCAGATCTCTAATTTGTTGGAATGAATTGAGGGATAGATAGATTACGGGTCTGAAGATAATCCAAGAAACTACAGAGAAAATCATCCAAATTCAACAACGATTGAAAACCGTCCAGAGTCGACAAAAGAGCTATGCGGGCAGTAAAAGAAAAGATATAGAATTTGAGATTGGAGAGATGGTCATGCTTAAGGTTTCACCTTGGAAAGACGTTGTTCGATTTGGTAAATGGGGGAAACTAAATCCAAGGTACATTGGACCATTCAAGATTATAGATCGTGTCGGACCAGTAGCTTACCAACTAGAGTTACCTCAACAACTTGCGGCTGTACATAACACTTTTCATGTCTCGAATCTGAAAAAGTGTTTTGCTAAAGAAGATCTCACTATTCTGTTAGACGAAATCTAAATCAACGAAAAACTTCAATTTATTGAAGAACCCGTCGAAATAATGGATCCTGAGGTTAAAAGACTTAAGCAAAACAAGATACCAATTGTTAAGGTTCGATGGAATGCCTGTAGAGGACCCGACTTTACCTGGGAGTGTGAAGATCAGATGAAGAAGAAATACCCACACCTATTTCCAGAAGATGCGTCAACACCTCCAACTGCTTAAAATTTCGGGACGAAATTTAATTAACGGGTAGGTACTGTAGTGACCCAAAATTTTCCATGTTATATATTAAATGAAAACTATATTTGTATGATTAAATGTTTCTAACATGTTAAGCAATCAAACTTGTTAAGACTTGATTATTTGAAATGTGCTTCATATAGACAATTGACCACCCAAGTTGACCGGCGATTCACGAACGTTAAAAATTTGTAAAAACTACATGATGATATATATATATATATATATATGGGGTTAACATGAGACTATGATAAGTAAGTATCTCACTAAGTATATTAACAATGAGTGATATACATAAAAATGAGTTTATTGAATTAAGAAACTCGAAACGATATATATAACGATTATCGTTATAACAACGTCTTACTAAATACATATGAATCATATTAAGATATTGATACACTATGTTTAACATGATAAAATGATAATTAATTATATCATTAAGTGTGTTAACAATGAACTACGTATGTAAAACAAGACTACTAACTTAAGAATTTCGAAACGAGGCATATATGTAACGATTATCATTGTAATGACATTTTAATGTATATATATCATATTAAGATATATTCATACATTATAATATAATGATAATGTAATAATTTAACATCTCATTTAAGTATAATAACAATGAATTAATTACATTTAACAAGATCGTTAACTTAAAACAACACTTACATGTAATGACAAACGGTGACTTAACGACTCAGTTAAAATGTATATACATGTAGTGTATTAAGATGTAATAATACACTTTTGAAAGACTTCAAGACATATATCAAAGTATTTCTACTTAGCAAAAATGCTCAAAATAACATTCTCATTCGTTTCCATCAACAATTCTACTCGTGTACACCCGTATTTGTACTCATACAATACACAGCTTCTAGATGTATTTACTATTGGTATATACACCTTTAATCATTCATTCTTAGCAGACATCTTAGAGTCAAAAATATGTGGAACCATTATTTAACAACTTGTATGACTAATGAGATAAAAACAAACTTAAGGATCTTTTTTTTTTCTTTATAACAAGTAATTTCATTTTTATGATTTCACCCCATTTTTTCATTCCATTTTCTCATACTTACACTCCAAATTCTCTCTCAAAATACTCCTAACATCATACTTGATCATCTCCAAGCATTTTCACCATCTTTTAGCTTCAATTACAAGCTTTAATCATCATAAAAACAACCATTCAAGAACACTTCAAGAAATCTTTCTAGCTTACTTCTAATCTTGCAAATCCATTTCAAGTGATCATCCAATCTCAAGAAATCTTTCTTATTTACAGTAAGATATCTATCTAATTCAAGGTAATATTCATATTCAAACTTTGATTCAATTTCTATAACTATAACAATCTTATTTCGAGTGGAAACCTTACTTGAACTTGTTTTCGTGTCATGATTCTGCTTCAAGAACTTTCAAGCCATCCAAGGATCCTTTGAAGCTAGATTCATTTTTCTATTTTCCAGTAGGTTTATCCACAAAACTTGAGGTAGTAATGATGTTCATAACATCATTAGATTCATACATATAAAGCTATCTTATTCGAAGGTTTAAACTTGTAATCACTAGAACATAGTTTAGTTAATTCTAAACTTGTTCGCAAACAGAAGTTAATCCTTCTAAATTGACTTTTAAAATCAACTAAACACATGTTCTATATATATATGATATGCTAACTTAATGATTTAAAACCTGGAAACACGAAAAACACCGTAAAACCGGACATACGCCGTCGTAGTAACACCGCGGGCTGTTTGGGTTTGATAATTAAAAACTATGATAAACTTTGATTTAAAAGTTTTTCTTCTGGGAAAATTATTTTTCTTATGAACATGAAACTATATCTAAAAATCATGGTTAAACTCAAAGTGGAAGTATGTTTTTCAAAATGGTCATCAAGACGTCATTCTTTCGACTGAAATACTACCTCTTACAAAAACAACTTGTAACTTATAATTTTGACTATAAACCTATACTTTTTCTGTTTATATTCATAAAATATAGTTCAATATGAAACCATAGCAATTTGATTCACTCAAAACGGATTTAAAAAGAAGAAGTTATGGGTAAAACAAGATTGGATATTTTTTGATTGTTGTAGCTACGGAAAATATTGTAACAAATCTATATTAATCATATCCTAGCTAACTCATATTGTATTATACATGTATTCTAATATATTATGTAATCTTGGGATACCATAGACACGTATGAAAATGTTTTGACATATCATATCGACCCATGTATATATATTATTTGGAACAACCATAGACACTCTATATGCAGTAATGTTGGAGTTAGCTATACAGGGTTGAGGTTGATTCCAAAAATATATATACTTTGAGTTGTGATCTAGCCTGAGACGTATATACACTGGGTCGTGAATTGATTCAAGATAATATATATCTATTTATTTCTGTACATCTTGAAGGTATTTCGTATGCCCGAGAGACATATTAAATTAATATGGCTAATGTGTTATGATCCAAGTCGGGTCATACCCAATAACACGCTTACCGACACTTTATATGTATTTAATCTTAACGATTGGATCATTAAGTAAATACGCGACACTTGAACTTTAGAAAATCGGTTTTCTAAAATATTATCACTTGAGATAAATTATTTGGATAACTTATATTTACAAAGGATTTAATTATTTATAGGTTTAAATAATTAAGATGTGTTATGATTTATAAATTGGTTTATAAAAAAAATGCAAGTAACATAACATAAGCATGGTCTTTTATTACAAGTTTTTTTTTAAAAACAAATCTTGTATAAAATATGGTGGTGGTGGCGTTTTTGTAGTACCAAGGAAGACCACACATGCTCCTTTTGTTGCTTTCCATATACACATTCCTTAAGGACATGCAAGGTGGACTTGAACCAAGTGATTGACTAATACATTAAGTGACTAGCTTAAAAAAAAACTCTCCATTCCCTCCCATTTATTCTGTTGGCCGAAAGTTTTACAAGGAATAGAGAGGGTTTTAGATTGTTAATCTAGCTCACTCAAGTGTCAAAAGCTTAACTAATTAAGAGAAGGTGTTGGTGATTAAAAGCTTGGGGTATTAGACACTTGAGGCTTCAAGTTAGAGGCTTTCATTCATCATCTTCTTCATCATCTTACCACTTTGAAAACAGCCCTCAAACTCACTTGAGGAGGTATTAATCTTACTTCCTTTGTTGTTATATGTAAGCATTATTTCATAACTTGATAACTATATGGAATTCATCTAAAATGGTTTAACATATAAACTTGTTTTTATTAATCATCATGCTTCCGCTTACTTTACTATCATAAAATGGATTTATGATTATGTTGACATTATAAACATGTTGTTATGTTGAATTCCATCAATGGTATCTAGAGCCGAAGTCTATGAAATATGCTTCTTATATATGGTCTTTGAAACCCACTATATTTACATTCCAAGTACATGCATGAAAATGGAATGCAAAATTTTCGGGTTTGGGTGGGATCTTCATTTTGGCCGAATTATTGGGGACTCAAAATGGGTTTTAGGTCTTCCACTTTGGTCATATTTGGTTGCATGTTGAGTTCACAATCATAGCCATGACCTTGTATTTGGATGAATGCTTGTTTGGTTGATTATTTATTATTCATTTGGTTTGTAATAATATTTATTCAATTGATTTGTAATAATATTATTTTGGTTATGTAATTTATTTTATATTTGGTATGTAAAATAGATTAGGTTGTAATTTCATTTTTTAGAGAAAAATGTATTAGGATATATTTTGTAAAAAATGATGAAGATGATAAAGACTTGAAGAATACAAGGAGAAGCATTTGGATGCAAGATTAAGTGGGAGATTTAAAATCTCCTACTTTGTGTTATAACCCCTTTCCGGCGGCATTTGTTTTCGGCTAAACAAATGTCTACTAAATTAGCTTGATTGTGAACATGTTTGATTTGCATGCGTGGTTGTTTTGTATGATTTTGGATTGTATGTTTGTATGCTACAAGTTAATCACACAAATTAACAACAAGCAAAATGACAATTTAATTGGTTAAATTAGACATTATTAACTACATGCAAAACGACAATTTAAATGGTTAAATTGAAATGGTAAAAGGACATTAATAAATGGTTATTAAAAATACTAAAAGGATCACACATATAAAATGGTTTATATCAAGTAATTGGCTTAATTACAAGACTTGAAAATGGATTTCAAATGAACCATACACTAAATGCATGTTGGTGTATGGCATAAAAGTTTTCTCAAACTAGAATTAATGAAAACTTAATATCCCTTAACAAACAAGGTAAACAAGTTAAACGCCATCCTTTTGTGTAACACTTAAAAATATTAGGGAACTCATAATGGGATAAAGGTCACCTAACCGTTATGAGCAAACTAATATGATTAAGGTGAATTTCACATGCTTGTGGGATAAAGGTCACCTAACCACTTGTATGTTAAATTTACATGTTTACACAAGTAGGACGACTTGATTTGGGAATCATGAACTTAGGGTCACCGAAGCATGAGGAACAAATAGGCATTGATGGAATAAATATGCCATGCAAAAGGATTGCATGATTCCATAACTTAGAAGTTGTAAAAGGATTGCAATTGTCATATAATGACTACCTAGCTAAATCAAATGACGGGATAAAGGTCACCTAATCGAAATTTGGTTTACCGTTGGATTCTAAAATTTAAAAAATATCAATTGGATTTAAAGGGTATTGATTGTTAAATTAAAATTGATACTTAAACAAATTTGTTAAATTTTGTAGATGGCCACCAATAACAACAACAACATTCCAAACGCACCTATCAACTTTAACAACCTATCGTTGAGGTCAATCCTCGAAAAGGAAAAACTCAACCATACAAACTTCATGGATTGGTTCCACAATCCAAGAATTGTCCTCAAACTAGAGTATAGGACGTATGTGTTGGAAGACCCCATTCTCGATCAACCGGACGAGGATGATACGGAAGGCATGGCTTATTGGGAGAAATATTGCACCGATTCGGTGCAAGTTTCTTGCCTCATGCTTGGGACTATGATACCCAAACTCCAAAAGGACTTCGAGCATCATAGTGCATATGACATGATCACACAGTTGAAGGAGATGTTCCTTCAACAAGCTCGTGTCGAACGCTTTGAAACGGTCCGAGCGCTTCATGCATGTCGGATGGACGACTCCCAATCCGTTTCATCTTATGTCCTTAAGATGAAAAGCCTAATTGATCGAGCGAACCGTCTAAATTGCAACGTGTCTAATGAATTAGCCACGGACCTTATCCTTAATTCCTTGTCAAAGAGGTTTGACACATTTGTAATGAATTACAACATGAATGGATGGGATAAGAGCATTGGCGAATTACATGCCATGCTAAAGACGGCCGAAGCGAGCATGGGTAAAAGGGCTTCACCCATGTTTATGATCAATGAAGGCAGGTCCAAAAACAATAACACTTCTAAGCCGAAGGTGGCTAAGAGGAAAGGACCCACCTACCAAGGCAAGGGCAAGGGAAAGGGGAAGATGGTTACCCCAACCAATAATAACAAGAAGCAAAAGGTTGCCGGTAAAGCTAACCCCAAGGAAGATCCGTGCTATGGTTGCGGTGAAATGGGTCACTGGAAACGCAACTGCCCGGTCTACCTAAAGGAGTTGAAGGAAAAGAGGGATGCAGGGCAAACCTCAGGTAATGTATATATGGTATACATTGAGCTTAGTATTACTTCTTCTAATACATGGGTATTAGACACATGATGTGGAACTCACATTTGCAATTCTTTGCAGGGGTTCAAAAGAAGTGATCAGGATGCGGGAACAACAAGTCTCTTCATAGGAAATGGAGCAAGGGTGCAAGTGAAAGCTCAAGGAGACTTTGTTTTGAAACTACCAAGTAGTTTGGAGCTTATTTTGAAAAATGTTTTGTATGCACCCGATTTATCTCGAAACATTATTTCAGTATCCCATTTGAAATAATATGGTTTTAATCTTGATTTCATTAATGATGATATCCATATTTCTTTAGATAATGTGTTCTATTTTAAGGCTTCGCCTTCAAATGGTATTTATGAATTGGTTCATGATGACACATCATACAATAGCTCAATGTTCCATGCAAACACCAAGAAACTCAAAAGGGATTTGAGTGATTCCTACTTATGGCATTGTCGCCTTGGTCACATAAACAAGAATCGAATGCATACACTTTAAAAGAATGGACTTTTAAAATCAAATGAACTAGACTCGTTTGATGTATGTGAATCTTGTTTACAAGGCAAAATGACTAAAGCACCTTTCAAAGGGACCTATGAAAGGGCTAAGGACTTATTGTGATTAATACATTCGGATGTATATGGACCCTTTAAGCCCATAACTAGGAATGGTGAAAGATACTTCGTTACTTTTATTGATGACTTCAGTAGTTTTGGATATGTCTACTTGTTAAGACATAAGGACGAAACTTTTGAAGCGTTCAAAGAATATCAAAAAGAAGTACAAAATCAACTCAATAAGACAATCAAGGTACTTCGTACCGATAGAGGAGGTGAATACCTAAGCGATGCTTTCTAAGATCATCTTAAGGGTTGTGGGATTATCTCGCAACTTGCTCCTCCTGGAACACCACAACTTAATGGAGTTTCCGAAAGGAGGAACCGAACCCTAATGGATATGGTTCGATCTATGATGGCTAGAAGCTTGTTACCTCTATCATTTTGGGGTTATTGTCTATGCTCCACGGCTCGTATTTTAAATATGGCCCCAACCAAGAAAGTGGAACGAACACCTCATGAGATGTGGTTTGGAAAACATCCATCTCTATCATACTTAAAGGTATGGGAATGTGAAGCTTACCCTAAGCGTTACGTCCCTAATAAGTTAAATGCTCGATCCACAAAGTGTATTTTCATAGGATATCCTAAGGATAATATGGGATATTATTTCTATGATCCTTCTGAGCAGAATGTATTTGTTGATCGGAAGGCTGAATTCCTTGAAACTAAGTTCCTAATGGAAGGAAATAGTGAAAGGAAGATAGATCTTGAAGAGGTTCAAGATCAAGTAGATGATACACAATTGGTTGACACTAGCACTCAACATGAAAATGTTGAGAATGATCAAATGGATGATCAAAGTATACAAGACGTTCGCAGGTCTGGTAGGATTAGTAATCCTCCTGAGAGATATGGGTTTCTCGTGGATGGTTGCTATGTGGTTGATTTGGATGAACCAACAAACTACCAAGATACTTTATTAAGGATTGATAAAGATAAATTGCAGGAAGCCATGAACGCTGAGATGCAATCCATGTATGACAACCAAGTTTGGGAACTTGTTACACAACCTACTGGCTCAAGGCTAGTTGATTGTAAATGGCTTTTCAAAATGAAAACCGACATACATGGAAACTTGGATACATATAAAGTTAGACTTGTAGCAAAAGGTTTCACTCAAACTCAAGGGGTTGACTATGATGAAACTTTTTCACCTGTGGCAATGCTAAAGTCTATTAGGATATTGTTTGCCATTTGCTGCTCATTATGATTACGAAATATGGCAAATGGATGTCAAGACCGCTTTCCTAAATGGATATCTTGTGGAAGATGTCTATATGGTTCAGCCTGAAGGTTTTGTTGATCCGAAATGTCCTAAAAAGGTATGCAAGTTAAAGAAGTCAATCTACGGATTGAAACAAGCATCAAGAATGTGGAATCATCGTTTTAATGAGGAAGCCGAGAAATTTGGCTTCATTAAAAATGGTGATGAAGCTTGTGTGTATAAGAAAGCTAGTGGGAGCACTATCATGTTCCTTGTACTATATGTGGATGATATATTGTTATTTGGAAATGATATTCCGGCAATGCAAGGAGTTAAAACTTGGCTAAGTAAATGCTTCTCCATTAAGGATCTTGGAGAAGCACAATACGTTTTGGGGATTGGGATCTACAGGGATAGATCTAAGAAACTGATAGGTTTGAATCAAAGTGCATGCATTGAAAAGGTCTTAAAAAGGTTCAAGATGGAGAACTCTAAGAGTGGTTTGGTACCTATTCAAAGAGGAACGCTTCTTAGTTCATCTCAGTGCCCTACCACGAAAGATGAACAAGAGAGAATGAAGAGAGTTCCGTATGCATCTGCTATTGGGTCAATCATGTATGCAATGATATGCACTAGACCGGATGTGTCATGCGCCCTAAGCTTGACAAGTAGATACCAGAATAACCCAGGAAACAGTCATTGGATTGCGGTTAAAAGTATATTGAAATACCTTAGGAGGACTAAGGATATGTTTCTAATATATGGATCTGATGAGGAGGAACTCGCTGTAAAAGGTTACGTGGATGCGAGTTTCCAAACTGATCGAGATGATTCTCGATCACAATCCGGTTATGTCTTCACATTAAATAGAGGTGCGGTCTCTTGGAAGAGTTCAAAACAGGATGTTGTTGCCTTATCCACTACAGAGTCGGAGTACATTGCCGCCTCATTAGCAGCTCAGGAAGTTGCATGGATGAAGAAATTCATCGACGACTTAGGAGTAGTCCCTTCCATTCAGGACCCTCTTGAGATCTTTTGTGACAACGAGGGTGCGATTGCTCAAATCAAGGAACCTCGTGCTCACCAAAAGACCCGTCACATTGAGCGGAGATTTAACTACATAATGGATGAAGTTGAAAAGGGAAAGATATGTATTCGCAAAGTTCACACAGATCTTAATATAGCGGATCCACTCACGAAGCTCTTACAAGGTGCAAAACATCAAGGGCATGTTAGTGCATTAGGGCTTCGATATTCTAGTGATTGGACATGATCTGTCTTAAGTATTGTAATGGAACGAAATTGTTCAAACTCATTAATATAATTATGGTATTAATTTATTTTGAGTCATGTTCCTATTTTCCATATTTTATCCATGAATAAGTAATTATTCTAAATTCTGTAGTCGATTACATTTGTGGGAACAAGTGTGAGGTTTAGACTATTATGAACTTGGATTGGTATACATTCACGCGATGAATGTGGTGCAAGGTTGCAACCAAGGTTCATAGATATTTGTGGGATACAAATATTGGAAGACCCGCCCTCAAGATTTACTAAATAGAACCTTTGTGGTTGATCACATGTAATCTTGAGTAAAGGCGAATATCATTGTATCCTTTGACCTGAGATACATATTGGGTTCCGATATTTACCAAGTATTTGTTCCTTGATTCTTTCCTTCGCTATTCTGAAATATGGTAGTTCATAAGGAAGAGCTCAGGTATAATGCAAGGTATATATTTAGGATGTATGTAGTCAAGATAGAATTTGTCCCTCTTATTCGTTGAGAGTCAGGTGTCTAAGGCCTGATAAAGTTAAATCTAGAAGAGAGTGATCACTCTGTATCTCTTGGATTTAACATGACATCTAGGATGAAAGGATATAATGAAAAGATTCACCTATTCATATTCGAGATGGGAACTCGAAAGGGATGATGTTATTGAATGGCACAAAGTCATAACATATTGGGGGTGATGGACGGTCGTTAGGTGGTATCCATCACTTGCATTAATTTCTTATGTTTCTCGTGCAAGTGTGAGATTGAAGGTATTTCGTATGCCCGAGAGACATATTAAATTAATGTGGCTAATGTGTTATGATCCAAGTCGGGTCATACCTAATAACAAGCTTACCGACACTTTATATGTATTTAATCTTAACGATTGGATCATTAAGTAAATACGCGACACTTGAACTTTAGAAAATCGGTTTTCTAAAATATTATCACTTGAGATAAATTATTTGGATAATTTATATTTACAAAGGATTTAATTATTTATAGGTTTAAATAATTAAGATGTGTTATGTTTTATAAATTGGTTTATAAAAAAAATGCAAGTAACATAACATAAGCATGGTCTTTTATTACAAGTTTTTTTTTAAAAAACAAATCTTGTATAAAATATGGTGGTGGTGGCATTTTTGTAGTACCATGGAAGACCACACATGCTCCTTTTGTTGCTTTCCATATACACATTCCTTAAGGACATGCAAGGTTGTGACGCCCCGTACAAAACCATCGTGTACGGATCATCAACAACAGGATCATCACAAGGTCAAACACTATATGCTATTTGAAAACTGATTTGCATTCATTAAAAAGATAACGTTTTACAAAGATAACATGTCATAAGACTTATTACAAACCATTGTTCCAAAATAACATAAGTTTACGAATGCAAAACATAAGTTTATAATTTGAGACATCTCTAGTAATGCAGCGGATAACTAGTACAGTAGGTCCATAACAGCAATTCCATAACAGCATGACAGCAGGTGTAACAGTGGAAGCAATAAACCTCTAGGCACCTGAGAAATACACGCTTAAAAAGTCAACACGAATGTTGGTGAGCTATAGTTTAAGTTGTAATAGTAACGTAAGATAGGCCACGAGATTTTAGTGCTGCAACAGCGTATCAAAACAGTATGAAAAGTATATGCATTAGCGTGGGCATCCGGTAACTAGACTTAACGTTTATAACCCCCTGAAAGTACACTTGGCGAGTACGTATGTTCATGAAGTATTAAACACCCGTTAAATGCTAGCGCGACTAGCCCGAGTGGGGATGTCAACTGGATCCATATATAAGATTCGCATTCACCGGTTCAAAAACCAATGACTAAACGTTACCGTGCCAAGGGGAAAGTTTATGCCGTTGTATAACCCACACACATATAAAGTTTTAGTACTCGTGCCTAACATGTAAAATGTAAAAAGCGCATGTATTCTCAGTCCCAAAATAGTTAAAGTAAAAAGGGATGCTATAACTCACAATGATAAAAGCGGTAAAGTCGGTAATGAAAGTACGCAAGTAGTAAGTCGGTCCGAAAGGTCGTCAACCTAAATTAAAGGTTACTAGGTCAGTAGGTTGTCTTTATAAATTCTAATAGTGCATAAAATAAGTTTAAGTGTCATCATCATCATCGTTCATCATCATAAAAGCTAAGTAAGTTTGACAAGAATAGAGATCGAGACAATAGTCTGACTTCGGTCAGGTGCTACGACCTCTACGTAAATCGAAAAGATGCATAGTCAGTGTCTATGGCTCCATATATGAGTCCCCTAACAGCTGACCAATTTCCAGAACCTAACTCGTCTTCGTTTGACCGTGGCGATGGTTTAAGTTCGAGTAGGTTAGAAATTTCAGCACAACGTTAATAGGGTGTAGTGACTATCGGAGGGCCATAAATCCTAAACCGTAACTCGGATTAAGATGAGGCCTAAACGGAAAATCATCTACTCGAACCGAACTAACTGAAAATCAACTTTCCAGTAGCCCAAGTGGTCTGATCAGATACGAAAATCAGTGGACAATTGCTCCGGTGGGGTTCTTGGTGCTTGATGCTCATCACAGTTCTCATCCTTAATGCTTGTAGCTTCAAGTGTACAACTCGTTGATGGTTTAGCATCACTTTTGACCAAGATTCACCATAAATACACAATATGTTAAGAACAAGTAAGAACACAACTCATTCATGAGTCTTAGATGGATGATGAACCAAGGTTACATCATATCCTTAGTCTTAACACAATTTCAATTCACAATAACAACTAAAGTTACAAACTTTACATCAATCAAACAAGTATGAACACAATCTAAGTCAAATGAGGTGATGGAACCCTAAGCTAGAGAGCTTGGATCCATTTCACACAAGTTACAAGGTTGCAAAGCTAGAAAGCTTGAACCTTTAAGTGTTCTCGAAGATCTTGAAGCATAAAGCTTGGATCTTTAAGATATATGAAGATAACAAACACAAGTTTGAATCTTTTTAACAAACTAACAAGATCAAAGCAAAAGAACTTAGATCTAACAAAAAGATATGAAGATTCAAGCTAGAAAGCTTGCATCTTGTTTGTTCTTGAAGATCTTGAAGCATGAAGCTTGGATCTTGAAGATGCATGAAGATTACAAACAAAAGTTTGAATCTTTATCACCAAAATAGAAAGATTAAAGTATAAAAGAAGTAGATCTACAAAAGATATGAAGATTCAAGCTAGAAAGCTTGAATCTTTCATGTTCTTGAAAGATTCATGCTTGAATCAACAAATATATAAGTAAGATCAAAGCTACAAGGAACTTGATCTCCATAAGAATGATGATGATGTACACGAAATTGATGAAGAAAAGAGGAAGAAAAAGAAAACTTACAAGTATGGAAAGAAAGAAAGAACAAGTGTGTGAAAAACCAAAATGAGAGTAAGTGTTAAATGAATGGGATTAGGCTAGTATTTATAAGAAAATGAGTATCACATGGATTGATGAGGTGGCCATGAGGCCTCATGGTGGCCGAAATTTTTGAGGAGGGAGGGGGAGACACCATGTTGCTTTTTGGTTAGTGGTTGTCTAAAGTGTGTCCTTTTGCTAGAATCCCATGTGACAATTAGATAAACCTTATCCATTATGCTAGTATGACTCATAATTAATTAATTATTTATTTATTTATTATTATAGGTCACTAGTAATAATACTTGGGCTAATTAATTAGGTCACTAGCTAGAGTAGGGTGGGCTTGAGCCCAACAAGGTAGAAAGTCCAACAAGACTATCTATTGGGCTTTAGCAATTAAATAAATAAAATTAAGCATCCAAAGGCCCAAGTAATTATTATTATAAAATAATAATTAATATTTCGCTGTCCAAATATTCCGGTTCCGACAAAAGTCAAACGTGCGCGCAGTCCGCGGTTTATTCGTAACGGCAAGTAACACTAACGGTTATAAAGGCATCCGGTGAACAAGTTAAGTATCCTACGTACTCTAAGGCACGTTTTAACATATAATTGTAAGTAAACCACGTATATCAAGTTTCCAGAGTATAAAGTAACACAGTACGCACAAATACGCAATTTCGCTAAAATACAAGGCACAAAAGCAAGTCGAAAAAGTCGGGTCGTTACATTACCCACCTGTTATTGGAAATTTCGTCCCGAAATTTAAGCTGAGGCAGGTGTTGGAGTCGGGAAAAGGTGAGGATACTTCTGCATCATTTGATCCTCTAGTTCCCAGGTAAACTCAGGTCCACGCTTGGCATTCCATCGGACTCGGACGATCGTAATCCTATTATGTTTCAAAACTTTGACCTCACCGTCCATAATTTTGACAGGTTCTTCCACGAAGTGGAGTTTTTCATTAATCGTAAGTTCTTCCAATGGTATGATAAGTTCCGGTGGAGCAAGGCACTTTTTCAAATTTGATACATGGAAGGTAAGATCCAAATGGTAAGCAACCGGTCCGACACATTCCACAATTTCAAAGGGTCTGATGTATCGCGGGTTTAACTTTCCGCGCTTTCCAAAGCGAATTACACCTTTCCAAGGTGCGACCTTCAACATGACACGGTCACCCACATTGAATTCAAAGTCTTTACGTTTACGGTCAGCATAACTCTTTTGGCAATCACAGGCAGTCTTAAGTCTCGCTTGAATCAGGGCAATATTCTCTGAGGTTTCATGGACTATCTTAGGTTCGGTGATTTGTACTTCACCTAACTCAGCCCAACAAATAGGAGAACGTCACTTGCGGCCATACAACGCTTCAAAAGGCACGGCTTTAATACTCGAATAATAACTATTATTGTAAGAGAATTCAGCTAACGGCAGATGCCTTTCCCAAGACTTTCCGAAGTCAATAACACAGGCACGCAACATGTCCTCCAAAGTCTGAATCATTCGTTCGCTCTGACCGTCGGTCTGGGGGTGATACGCGGTGCTCATGTCGAGACGGGTTCCCAAGGCTTCTTGCAAGGAACGCCAGAATCTGGAAGCAAAACGGGGATCACGATCTGAGATGATTGATAAGGGCACACCATGTCGAGATACAACCTCTTTGATGTACAGTTGAGCAAGTCTCGCCATTGTATCTGTTTCTTTCATCGCTAGAAAATGAGCAGATTTGGTAAGACGGTCAACGATAACCCAGATTGTATCGTATCCGCCCACCGTCTTTGGTAGCTTCGTGATGAAATCCATTGTAATTGCTTCCCTTTTCCATTGTGGGATTTCTAGTTGTTGAAGTAATCCAGATGGCCTATGATGTTCAGCCTTAACCTTCGAACAAGTCAAACACCTTCCAACATAAGTTGCAACATCCTTCTTAAGATTTGGCCACCAATACTGTTCCTTAAGATTGTGGTACATTTTTCCGGCTCCTGGATGAATCGAATATCTCGACTTGTGGGCTTCATCAAGTAAAAGGCTTCGTAAATCTCCATAACGAGGTACCCAAATTCTTCCGACATAACATCGGAGTCCAGACTCCTTAACCTCGAATTTAGAGACCAGGATGTTCAGGTATTCACGAGATATGTTCTCCTCCTTGAGAGCCTCTTCTTGGGCTACTCGAATCTGGCTATGGAGGTTCGAATGGATGGTGATGTTCAGAGCCCGAACGCGAAGAGGTACCATCCTCTCCTTTCGACTTAATGCGTCAGCTACAACATTAACCTTGCCCGGATGGTAGCGAAGTTCACAATCGTAGTCGTTTAGCATCTCAATCTATCGACGCTGTCTCATGTTCAGTTACTTCTGATCGAAGATGTGTTGGAGACTCTTGTGATCGGTAAAGATAGTACTTTTAGTTCCATACAAATAATGTCTCCATAATTTGAGCGCAAAGACAACGGCTCCAATTTCGAGATCGTGAGTAGTGTAGTTTCGCTCATGAATCTTTAGCTAACGAGATGCATAAGCGATGACCTTCATTCTTTGCATCAATACACAACCAAAACCATTCTTCGAAGCATCGCAGTACACAACGAAGTCGTCACTGCCTTCGGGAAGAGATAAGATAGGTGCGGTGGTTAACTTCTGCTTCAGGGTTTGAAATTCTGCTTCTTGTTCTTTTTCCCAAACAAACTTCTTCCCTTTATGAGTTAACGCAGTCAAAGGACGCGAAATCAAAGAGAAACCTTCAATGAACCTTCTGTAGTAACCGGCAAGACCTAGAAATTGGCGGATGTGAGTCGGAGTAGTGGGTGTCTCCAACTTGCTGATAGCTTCAATCTTGGCAGGATCAACTTTGATACCTTGATCACTCACAACATGACCCAGAAATTGAACTTCCTTCAGCCAAAATTCACACTTGGAGAATTTGGAATAAAGCTGCTCTTGTCTCAAGAGTTCGAGCACTAACCGAAGATGTTGTTCATTTTCTTCTTTGCTCTTGTAGTAGATGAGGATATCATCTATGAATACGATAACGAATTTATACAGGTATGGCTTGCAGACACGATTCATGAGGTCCATGAATATGGCTGGTGCGTTGGTTAATCCGAACGGCATCACGAGAAACTCATAATGACCATAGCGGGTTCTAAATGCAGTCTCCATCACATCACTCTCCTTCACCCTCAACTGGTGATAACCGGATCGCAAATCGATCTTAGAGTAAATGCTTGATCCTTGTAGCTGATCAAAAAGATCGTCAATTTGGGGAAGAGGATATCGATTCTTGATCGTCAATTTGTTGAGTTCGCGGTAGTCGATACACATGCGGAAAGATCCGTCCTTCTTCTTCACGAATAAAACAGGTGCGCCCCAAGGTGACGAGCTCGGTTGGATAAACCCTCGGTCGAGCAATTCCTGTAGTTGACTCTGCAATTCTTGCAGTTCTGAAGGTGCCAGACGATAAGGTACGCGAGCTACGGGCGCAGCTCCCGGTACTAGATCGATCTGGAACTCCACTGCTCTTAGTGGCGGTAATCCAGGTAACTCTTCCAGAAAGACGTCAGGGAATTCATTCACGATTCGCATATCATTCACACTCTTCTCTTCTGTTTCTAAAGCCTTCACGTGTGCTAAAATAGCAAGACGTCCTTTCTTCATGATCATCAGCGCTTTCATACAACTAATGAGGGTCAGTTTCAAACTACATCTCTCTCCGTATATAACCAGTGGCTCACCATCTCCTTGTGGTATACGAAGAGCTTTATCTCCACAGATAACATCGGCCCTTACTTTAGTCAACCAGTCCATGCCGACAATCACGTCAAAGCTTCCCAATTTGATGGGTATCAAGTCAATTTTGAAATCCACGCCAGCTATGTTAATAATAGCTCCTCGGCCAATTTGGTCAACTTTCTCAAGTTTCCCATTGGCTACCTCAACTAGCATACTTTCTTTTAAAGGAACTAATGACCAATTTATCTTATCGCAAAAGTGTCTACATACATAACTTCTATCGGCACCGGTATCAAATAGGACAGAAGCTAAAAGATTGTTGATAGTGAATATACCTGTCACCAAGTCGGGGTTCTCGCGCGCATCCCTTGCATTAACATTGAAGACTTGATTAAGACTTGATTAATTGAAATATGTTTCCAACATGTTAAACAATCAAACTTGTTAAGACTTGATTAATTGAAATATGTTTCATATAGACAATTGACCATCCAAGTTGACCGGTGATTCACGAACGTTAAAACTTGTAAAAACTATATGATGACATATATATGGATATATATATAGTTAACATGATACTATGATAAGTAAACATATCATTAAGTATATTAACAATGAACTACATATGTAAAAACAAGACTACTAACTTAATGATTTTTAAACGAGACATATATGTAACGATTATCGTTGTAAAGACATTTAATGTATATATATCATATTAAGAGATATTCATACATGATAATATCATGATAATATAATAATTTAAAATCTCATTTGATATTATAAATATTGGGTTAACAACATTTAACAAGATCGTTAACCTAAAGGTTTCAAAACAACACTTACATGTAACGACTAACGATGACTTAACGACTCAGTTAAAATGTATATACATGTAGTGTTTTAATATGTATTTATACACTTTTGAAAGACTTCAATACACTTATCAAAATACTTCTACTTAACAAAAATGCTTACAATTACATCCTCGTTCAGTTTCATCAACAATTCTACTCGTATGCACCCGTATTCGTACTCGTACAATACACAGCTTTTAGATGTATGTACTATTGGTATATACACTCCAATGATCAGCTCTTAGCAGCCCATGTGAGTCACCTAACACATGTGGGAACCATCATTTGGCAACTAGCATGAAATATCTCATAAAATTACAAAAAATATGAGTAATCATTCATGACTTATTTACATGAAAACAAAATTACATATCCTTTATATCTAATCCATACACCAACGACCAAAGACACCTACAAACACTTTCATTCTTCAATTTTCTTCATCTAATTGATCTCTCTCAAGTTCTATCTTCAAGTTCTAAGTGTTCTTCATATATTCTACAAGTTCTAGTTACATAAAATCAAGAATACTTTCAAGTTTGCTAGCTCACTTCCAATCTTGTAAGGTGATCATCCAACCTCAAGAAATCTTTGTTTCTTACAGTAGGTTATCATTCTAATACAAGTTAATAATCATATTCAAAGTTTGGCTCAATTTCTATAACTATAACAATCTTATTTCAAGTGATGATCTTACTTGAACTTGTTTTCGTGTCATGATTCTGCTTCAAGAACTTCGAGCCATCCAAGGATCCGTTGAAGCTAGATCCATTTTTATCTTTTCCAGTAGGCTTATCCAAGGAACTTAAGGTAGTAATGATGTTCATAACATCATTCGATTCATACATATAAAGCTATCTTATTCGAAGGTTTAAACTTGTAATCACTAGAACATAGTTTAGTTAATTCTAAACTTGTTCGCAAACAAAAGTTAATCCTTCTAACTTGACTTTTAAAATCAACTAAACACATGTTATATATCTATATGATATGCTAACTTAATGATTTAAAACCTGGAAACACGAAAAACACCGTAAAACCGGATTTACGCCGTCGTAGTAACACCGCGGGCTGTTTTGGGTTAGTTAATTAAAAACTATGATAAACTTTGATTTAAAAGTTGTTATTCTGAGAAAATGATTTTTATTATGAACATGAAACTATATCCAAAAATTATGGTTAAACTCAAAGTGGAAGTATGTTTTCTAAAATGGTCATCTAGACGTCGTTCTTTCGACTGAAATGACTACCTTTACAAAAACGACTTGTAACTTATTTTTTTGACTATAAACCTATACTTTTTCTGTTTAGATTCATAAAATAGAGTTCAATATGAAACCATAGCAATTTGATTCACTCAAAACGGATTTAAAATGAAGAAGTTATGGGTAAAACAAGATTGGATAATTTTTCTCATTTTAGCTACGTGAAAATTGGTAACAAATCTATTCCAACCATAACTTAATCAACTCGTATTGTATATTATGTAATCTTGAGATACCATAGACACGTATACAATGTTTCGACCTATCATGTCGACACATCTATATATATTTCGGAACAACCATAGACACTCTATATGTGAATGTTGGAGTTAGCTATACAGGGTTGAGGTTGATTCCAAAATATATATAGTTTGAGTTGTGATCAATACTGAGATACGTATACACTGGGTCGTGGATTGATTCAAAATAATATTTATCGATTTATTTCTGTACATCTAACTGTGGACAACTAGTTGTAGGTTACTAACGAGGACAGCTGACTTAATAAACTTAAAACATCAAAATATATTAAAAGTGTTGTAAATATATTTTGAACATACTTTGATATATATGTATATATTATTATAGGTTCGTGAATCAACCAGTGGCCAAGTCTTACTTCCCGACGAAGTAAAAATCTGTGAAAGTGTGTTATAGTCCCACTTTTAAAATCTAATATTTTTGGGATGAGAATACATGCAGGTTTTATAAATGATTTACAAAATAGACACAAGTACGTGAAACTACATTCTATGGTTGAATTATCGAAATCGAATATGCCCCTTTTTATTAAGTCTGGTAATCTAAGAATTAGGGAACAGACACCCTAATTGACGCGAATCCTAAAGATAGATCTATTGGGCCTAACAAACCCCATCCAAAGTACCGGATGCTTTAGTACTTCGAAATTTATATCATATCCGAAGGGTGTCCCGGAATGATGGGGATATTTTTATATATGCATCTTGTTAATGTCGGTTACCAGGTGTTCACCATATGAATGACTTTTATCTCTATGTATGGGATGTGTATTGAAATATGAAATCTTGTAGTCTATTATTATGATTTGATATATATAGGTTAAACCTATAACTCACCAACATTTTTGTTGACGTTTTAAGCATGTTTATTCTCAGGTGATTATTAAGAGCTTCCGCTGTCGCATACTTAAATAAGGACGAGATTTGGAGTCCATGCTTGTATGATATTGTGTAAAAACTGCATTCAAGAAACTTATTTTGTTGTAACATATTTGTATTGTAAACCATTATGTAATGGTCGTGTGTAAACAGGATATTTTAGATTATCATTATTTGATAATCTACGTAAAGCTTTTTAAACCTTTATTGATGAAATAAAGGTTATGGTTTGTTTTAAAATGAATGCAGTCTTTGAAAAACGTCTCATATAGAGGTCAAAACCTCGCAACGAAATCAATTAATATGGAACGTTTTTAATCAATAAGAACGGGACATTTCAGTTGGTATCCGAGCGATGGTCTTAGAGAACCAGAATTTTGCATTAGTGTGTCTTATTGAGTTTGTTAGGATGCATTAGTGAGTCTGGACTTCGACCGTGTTTACTTGAAAAATGATTGCTTAACAAATTTTGTTGGAAACTATATATTTTTAACATGTGAATATTATGTGATATATTAATCTCTTAACGCGTTTGATATTATGTGATAGATGTCTACCTCTAGAACAAGTCCCATTGACTCACCTAATAATAATGAAGAGTCAAATGTAATTTGGAATGATTCGTGGACTGATTCACAAGTTCCCGAAGAGGAACCGGAAGAAGAGTCGGAACCGGAAGAAGAATCGGAACCGGAAGAAGAATCGGAACCGGATGAAGAAATAGAACCGGTGGGGGAAATAATAAAACGGTTAAGTAAAAGAAAATTCTCAACCAACCGACCAAGGTTAATTATGGTCAATGGTGTTTCCGCCAAGGAAGCAAAATATTGGGAGGATTACCAATTCTTCGATGAATCGAATTCCGACGAGAATTCCGATGATGTTATAGAAATTACCCCAACTGAATTTAAAAAGGCAAAAGAAAATAATAAGGGAAAGGGCATAAAAATAGAGAAATCTAATTCCAACCCCGATGAACTTTATATGTATCGTCAACCCCCGAAGTCCTTAAGTTGTAACAATGACCCGGGAACCTCTAAACCACCAGGTTTTTCTAAACCAATGTGGAAAACGACGGCTCGTATTAGGGGAACATCATATATCCCAAGAAACTTGGCAAAATGAACCAAAACCGAAGAAGAAGAAACAAGCGAGTCGGAATAAGATAGTTGTATTCGTGTGGTGTAATATATGTAATATAGTGTGCTTATGCTTTATGATATATGTAAAAATTGCTTGTATTAATAAGTATTTTTTTATGAATCTAACTCTTGTCTATTTTACAGTATAAAAACACAAAATAGATAGACAACCCAATATTTTAAGAGACCTACCCGGAGACATGATTGATGAAATCTTGTCTAGAGTCGGTCAGAATTCTTCGGCACAACTATTTAAGGAGAGATCAGTTTGTAAGACATTCGAAGAACGTTCCAAGAATGCCTTGGTTTATAAAAGGCTTTCGTTCGAAAGATGGGGGATATCACATTGGGAAATCCATAAGTTACGATGTGTTTACTTTGACGCATATATTGCGGGGAACCCAAATGCTATTTTACGCAATGGGTTAAGAAATTATTTTGACTCAATATATCCGAATATTGGACTTCGTGATTTAGAAAAAGCGGCTAACATGCAACATAAAGAAGCATGTTATGCTTACGGATTAGTAATGTTCGCTTCTCACCAAAGTGAGAACAAGAACATCGGGCTACAACTATTAAACAAAACGTTCCCACAAGTGACGGAGTCGGTAATTGGGGTAAGAAATGAGGTTTTTAGATTGTTACGGGACTGTTGGACATTACGTAACTCTCGTCCCTTTGACGACGTTACAACACGATGTCTTATCAACGGCCATAACGGTTATGTTCCACAAGACCAAGGATGGGAAGTAATCCTAGTAAAACCAGAATGCATGACTTGTTTCTGGACGTATGAATTACGTGTCTTTATTGCATTTGCTGAACGACTTGTGTACTAGCTAGAATTATCTTCACAACCATCTTGTATCAAATTTATTGTGTGCTATATTTCATGCTATATGTAAAATAAGCGGTATTGTAAGTTTGTAAAATATTGTGTAAAAGTTTGAACGCGAAATATTATTATAATCAGTTTTTCATATAGAATTGTAGTAGTTGAATTGTATATTAGCTACTAAGTATGAACTTAACGGGTAGGTACTACCCGAATTTAAACTTATAAAACGCTAATATGAAGAAAAAGCTTTTATAAATGAGTTCATATTATGCTACGAAATACTATTAACTACTCTTAATATTCTGTATGATTAACTTGTTCCATTTGATTATTTTGAAGGAAATGGCATCGACTACTCGACACACCGTGAATATGAATGAAGAGGAATTCCGTACTTTTCTAGCTTCAAACATAGCCGCAGTACAGGCTGCGCTACATACCAACAATAACCTTGGATCTAGCAGTACAGGAAATCGTGTAGGATGCACCTACAAAGAATTCACTGCCTGCAAACCTTTGGAATTTGATGGAACCGAAGGACCGATCGGATTGAAATGGTGGAACGAGAAGGTCGAATCGGTGTTTGCCATAAGTAAGTGTACTGAAGAGGACAAAGTGAAGTACGCTACGCATACCTTCATAGGTTCTGCGTTAACATGGTGGAATACCTATCTAGAGCAAGTGGGACAAGACGATGCGTACGCACTACCGTGGTCAGCATTCAAGCACTTGATGAACTAGAAATACTGTCCCAGAACCGAGGTCAATAAGCTCAAGACAGAACTTAGAGGGTTACGAACCCAAGGATTTGATATTACCACGTACGAAAGACGATTCACAGAATTGTGCCTATTGTGTCCGGGAGCATTCGAAGATGAGGAAGAGAAGATCGACGCGTTTGTGAAAGGATTACCGGAAAGAATCCATGAAGATATAAGTTCACACGAGCCCACCTCCATACAACAGAAATGTAGAATGGCTCACAAACTAGTGAACCAGATTGAAGAAAGAATTAAAGAACAGACTGCTGAAGAGGCCAATGTGAAGCAAGTCAAAAGAAAGTGGGAGGAAAACGGTGATAAGAATCACCAATACAACAACAACAGCAATTACAACAATAATCGCAACAATTATCCCATCAATCGCAACTACAACAAACGGCCCAACAACAACAACAACAACAACAACAATAACAACTACAACAACCATCCCAACAACAATAATAACCGCAACAACAACAACAATCAGAAGCAGCTATGCCAAAGGTGTGAAAAGTATCACTCGGGGTTCTGCACCAAATTTTGCAACAAGTGTAAAAGAAATGGTCATAGCGGGGCGAAGTGTGAGGTCTACGGACCAGGGGTTAATAGAACGAAAGGAACAAATGGTGTCGGAACGAGTAATGGCGGAGCAAGTAGTGTCAGAGCAAGTTATGCCAATGTAGTTTGTTATAAATGTGGAAAACCGGGCCACATTATTAGAAATTGCCCGAACCAGGAGAACACGAATGGACAAGGCCGCGGAAGAGTTTTCAATATTAATGCGGCAGAGGCACAGGAAGACCCGGAGCTTGTTACGGGTACGTTTCTTATTGACAATAAATCTGCTTACGTTTTATTTGATTCGGGTGCGGATAGAAGCTATATGAGTAGAGATTTTTTTGCTAAATTAAGTTGTCCATTGACGCCTTTGGATAGTAAATTTTTACTCGAATTAGCAAATGGTAAATTAATTTCAGCAGATAATATATGTCGGAATCTAGAAATTTAACTGGTTAGCGAAACATTTAAGATTGATTTGATACCAGTAGAGTTAGGGAGTTTTGATGTGATAATCGGTATGGACTGGTTGAAAGAAGTGAAAGCAGAGATCGTTTGTTACAAAAATGCAATTCGCATTATACGAGAAAAAGGAAAACCCTTAATGGTGTACGGAGAAAAGGGCAACACGAAGCTACATCTTATTAGTAATTTGAAGGCACACAAACTAATAAGAAAAGGTTGCTATGCTGTTCTAGCACACGTCGAGAAAGTACAAACTAAAGAAAAGAGCATCAATGATGTTCCCATTGCAAAAGAATTTCCCGATGTATTTCCGAAAGAATTACCGGGATTACCCCCACATCGATCCGTTGAATTTCAAATAGATCTTGTACCAGGAGCTGCACCAATAGCTCGTGCTCCTTACAGACTCGCACCCAGCGAGATGAAAGAACTGCAAAGCCAATTACAAGAACTTTTAGAGCGTGGTTTCATTCGACCTAGCACATCACCGTGGGGAGCTCCTGTTTTGTTTGTCAAGAAGAAAGATGGTACATTCAGGTTGTGTATCGACTACCGAGAGTTGAACAAACTTACCATCAAGAACCGCTACCCACTACCGAGAATCGACGACTTATTTGATCAACTACAAGGCTCGTCTGTTTATTCAAAGATTGACTAACGTTCCGGGTATCATCAAATGCGGGTGAAAGAAGATGATATTCCAAAGACTGCTTTCAGAACACGTTACGGTCATTACGAGTTTATGGTCATGCCGTTTGGTTTAACTAATGCACCAGCTGTGTTCATGGACCTTATGAACCGAGTGTGTGGACCATACCTTGACAAGTTTGTCATTGTTTTCATTGATGACATACTTATTTACTCAAAGAATGACCAAGAACACGGTGAACATTTGAGAAAGGTGTTAGAAGTATTGAGGAAGGAAGAATTGTACGCTAAGTTTTCAAAGTGTGCATTTTGGTTGGAAGAAGTTCAATTCCTCGGTCACATAGTGAACAAAGAAGGTATTAAGGTGGATCCGGCAAAGATAGAAACTGTTGAAAAGTGGGAAACCCCGAAAACTCCGAAACACATACGCCAGTTTTTAGGACTAGCTGGTTACTACAGAAGGTTCATCCAAGACTTTTCCAGAATAGCAAAACCCTTGACTGCATTAATGCATAAAGGGAAGAAATTTGAATGGAATGATGAACAAGAGAAAGCGTTTCAGTTATTGAAGAAAAAGCTAACTACGGCACCTATATTGTCATTGCCTGAAGGGAATGATGATTTTGTGATTTATTGTGACGCATCAAAGCAAGGTCTCGGTTGTGTATTAATGCAACGAACGAAGGTGATTGCTTATGCGTCTAGACAATTGAAGATTCACGAACAAAATTATACGACGCATGATTTAGAATTAGGCGCGGTTGTTTTTGCATTAAAGACTTGGAGGCACTACTTATATGGGGTCAAAAGTATTATATATACCGACTACAAAAGTCTTCAACATATATTTAATCAGAAACAACTGAATATGAGGCAGCGTAGGTGGATTGAATTATTGAATGATTACGACTTTGAGATTCGTTACCACCCGGGGAAGGCAAATGTGGTAGCCGATGCCTTGAGCAGGAAGGACAGAGAACCCATTCGAGTAAAATCTATGAATATAATGATTCATAATAACCTTACTACTCAAATAAAGGAGGCGCAACAAGGAGTTTTAAAAAAGGGAAATTTAAAGGATGAAATACCCAAAGGATCGGAGAAGCATCTTAATATTCGGGAAGACGGAACCTGGTATAGGGCTGAAAGGATTTGGGTACCAAAATTTGGAGATATGAGAGAAATGGTACTTAGAGAAGCTCATAAAACCAGATACTCAATACATCCTGGAACGGGGAAGATGTACAAGGATCTCAAGAAACATTTTTGGTGGCCGGGTATGAAAGCCGATGTTGCTAAATACGTAGGAGAATGTTAGACGTGTTCTAAGGTCAAAGCTGAGCATCAGAAACTATCAGGTCTACTTCAACAACCCGAAATCCCGGAATGGAAATGGGAAAACATTACCATGGATTTCATCACTAAATTGCCAAGGACTGCAAGTGGTTTTGATACTATTTGGGTAATAGTTGATCGTCTCACCAAATCAGCACACTTCCTGCCAATAAGAGAAGATGACAAGATGGAGAAGTTAGCACGATTGTATTTGAAGGAAGTCATCTCCAGACATGGAATACCAATCTCTATTATCTCTGATAGGGATGGTAGATTTATTTCAAGATTCTGGCAGACATTACAGCAAGCATTAGGAACTCGTCTAGACATAAGTACTGCCTATCATCCACAAACTGATGGGCAGAGCGAAAGGACGATACAAACGCTTGAAGACATGCTACAAGCATGTGTTATTGATTTCGGAAACAGTTGGGATCGACATCTACCATTAGCAGAATTTTCCTACAACAACATCTACCATTCAAGCATTGAGATGGCACCGTTTGAAGCACTTTAAGGTAGAAAGTGCAGGTCTCCAATTTGTTGGAGTGAAGTGGGGGATAGACAGATTACGGGTCCGGAGATTATACAAGAAACTACCGAGAAGATCATCCAAATTCAACAACGGTTGAAAACTGCCCAAAGTCGACAAAAGAGCTACGCTGAAATTAAAAGAAAAGATATAGAATTTGGAATTGGATAGATGGTCATGCTTAAAGTTGCACCTTGGAAAGGCGTTGTTCGATTTGTTAAACGAGGGAAATTAAATCCAAGGTATATTGGACCATTCAAGATTATTGATCGTGTCGGACCAGTAGCTTACCGACTTGAGTTACCTCAACAACTCACGGCTGTACATAACACTTTCCACGTCTCAAATTTGAAGAAATGTTTTGTTAAAGAAGATCTCACTATTCTGTTAGATGAAATCCAAATCAATGAAAAACTTCAATTCATCGAAGAACCCGTCGAAATAATGGATCGTGAGGTTAAAAGACTTAAGCAAAACAAGATACCAATTGTTAAGGTTCGATGGAATGCTCGTAGAGGACCCGAGTTCACCTGGGAGCGTGAAGATCAGATGAAGAAGAAATACCCGCATCTATTTCCAGAAGATTCGTCAACACCTTCAACAGCTTAAAATTTCGGGACGAAATTTATTTAACGGGTAGGTACTGTAGTGACCCGAACTTTTCCATGTTTATATATATTAATTGTGATTGATATTTACATGATTAAATGTTTCCAACATGTTAAACAATCAAACTTGTTAAGACTTGATTAATTGAAATATGTTTCATATAGACAATTGACCACCCAAGTTGACCGGTGATTCACGAACGTTAAAACTTGTAAAAACTATATGATGACATATATATGTGGATATATATATAGTTAACATGATACTATTATAAGTAAACATATCATTAAGTATATTAACAATGAACTACATATGTAAAAACAAGACTACTAACTTAATGATTTTTAAACGAGACATATATGTAACGATTATCGTTGTAAAGACATTTATTGTATATATATCATATTAAGAGATATTCATACATGATAATATCATGATAATATAATAATTTAAAATCTCATTTGATATTATAAATATTGGGTTAACAACATTTAACAAGATCGTTAACCTAAAGGTTTCAAAACAACACTTACATGTAACGACTAACGATGACTTAACGACTCAGTTAAAATGTATATACATGTAGTGTTTTAATATGTATTTATACACTTTTGAAAGACTTCAATACACTTATCAAAATACTTCTACTTAACAAAAATGCTTACAATTACATCCTCGTTCAGTTTCATCAACAATTCTACTCGTATGCACCCGTATTCGTACTCGTACAATACACAGCTTTTAGATGTATGTACTATTGGTATATACACTCCAATGATCAGCTATTAGCAGCCCATGTGAGTCACCTAACACATGTGGGAACCATCATTTGGCAACTAGCATGAAATATCTCATAAAATTACAAAAATATGAGTAATCATTCATGACTTATTTACATGAAAACAAAATTACATATCCTTTATATCTAATCCATACACCAACGACCAAAAACACCTACAAACACTTTCATTCTTCAATTTTCTTCATCTAATTGATCTCTCTCAAGTTCTATCTTCAAGTTCTAAGTGTTCTTCATATATTCTACAAGTTCTAGTTACATAAAATCAAGAATACTTTCAAGTTTGCTAGCTCGCTTCCAATCTTGTAAGGTGATCATCCAACCTCAAGAAATCTTTGTTTCTTACAGTAGGTTATCATTCTAATACAAGTTAATAATCATATTCAAATTTTGGTTCAATTTCTATAACTATAACAATCTTATTTCAAGTGATGATCTTACTTGAACTTGTTTTCGTGTCATGATTCTACTTCAAGAACTTCGAGCCATCCAAGGATCCGTTGAAGCTAGATCCATTTTTATCTTTTCCAGTAGGCTTATCCAAGGAACTTAAGGTAGTAATGATGTTCATAACATCATTCAATTCATACATATAAAGCTATCTTATTCGAAGGTTTAAACTTGTAATCACTAGAACATAGTTTAGTTAATTCTAAACTTGTTCGCAAACAAAAGTTAATCCTTCTAACTTGACTTTTAAAATCAACTAAACACATGTTCTATATCTATATGATATGCTAACTTAATGATTTAAAACCTGGAAACACGAAAAACACCGTAAAACCGGATTTACGCCGTCGTAGTAACACCGCGGGCTGTTTTGGGTTAGTTAATTAAAAACTATGATAAACTTTGATTTAAAAGTTGTTATTCTGAGACAATGATTTTTATTATGAACATGAAACTATATCCAAAAATTATGGTTAAACTCAAAGTGGAAGTATGTTTTCTAAAATGGTCATCTAGACGTCGTTCTTTCGACTGAAATGACTACCTTTACAAAAACGACTTGTAACTTATTTTTTTGACTATAAACCTATACTTTTTCTGTTTAGATTCATAAAATAGAGTTCAATATGAAACTATAGCAATTTGATTCACTCAAAACGGATTTAAAATGAAGAAGTTATGGGTAAAACAAGATTGGATAATTTTTCTCATTTTAGCTACGTGAAAATTGGTAACAAATCTATTCCAACCATAACTTAATCAACTCGTATTGTATATTATGTAATATTGAGATACCATAGACACGTATACAATGTTTCAACCTATCATGTCGACACATCTATATATATTTCGGAACAACCATAGACACTCTATATGTGAATGTTGGAGTTAGCTATACAGGGTTGAGGTTGATTCCAAAATATATATAGTTTGAGTTGTGATCAATACTGAGATACGTATACACTGGGTCGTAGATTGATTCAAGATAATATTTATCGATTTATTTCTGTACATCTAACTGTGGACAACTAGTTGTAGGTTACTAACGAGGACAGCTGACTTAATAAACTTAAAACATCAAAATATATTAAAAGTGTTGTAAATATATTTTGAACATACTTTGATATATATGTATATATTATTATAGGTTCGTGAATCAACCAGTGGCCAAGTCTTACTTCCCGACGAAGTAAAAATCTGTGAAAGTGAGTTATAGTCCCACTTTTAAAATCTAATATTTTTGGGATGAGAATACATGCAGGTTTTATAAATGATTTACAAAATAGACACAAGTACGTGAAACTACATTCTATGGTTGAATTATCGAAATCGAATATGCCCCTTTTTATTAAGTCTGGTAATCTAAGAATTAGGGAACAGACACCCTAATTGACGCGAATCCTAAAGATAGATCTATTGGGCCTAACAAACCCCATCCAAAGTACCGGATGCTTTAGTACTTCGAAATTTATATCATATCCGAAGGGTGTCCCGGAATGATGGGGATATTTTTATATATGCATCTTGTTAATGTCGGTTACCAGGTGTTCACCATATGAATGACTTTTATCTCCATGTATGGGATGTGTATTGAAATATGAAATCTTGTGGTCTATTATTATGATTTGATATATATAGGTTAAACCTATAACTCACCAACATTTTTGTTGACGTTTTAAGCATGTTTATTCTCAGGTGATTATTAAGAGCTTCCGCTGTCGCATACTTAAATAAGGACGAGATTTGGAGTCCATGCTTGTATGATATTGTGTAAAAACTGCATTCAAGAAACTTATTTTGTTGTAACATATTTGTATTGTAAACCATTATGTAATGGTCGTGTGTAAACAGGATATTTTAGATTATCATTATTTGATAATCTACGTAAAGCTTTTTAAACCTTTATTGATGAAATAAAGGTTATGGTTTGTTTTAAAATGAATGCAGTCTTTGAAAAACGTCTCATATAGAGGTCAAAACCTCGCAACGAAATCAATTAATATGGAACGTTTTCAATCAATAAGAACGGGACATTTCAATCAATACCTTGTGCCTGAGCCATGGTGTTCCACCACGTGAGGGTGCCATCAGATAGCGTGCAGGAAGCAAATTTGGTTTTGTTGGACTCGGAACAGTTGCTGACTCAGAATACTGATTCAAGCTTTTTAAACCATCTTGTGAGACCAACAGCCCCCTCAGTTCCGCTGAAGTTATGTGGTTTACAGCTCTGGAATTCCTTGTAGGTGCACCTATTTCGAACGGGTTGGATAACCGGCGGTGGTTCAGCTTGAGGGTTCATTTCCGCCAAGGCTGCGGTGACTCGTTCATTAATCATCTCTTCGATTTGAGCTGTTGTGGGTGTTGTTCGTGTGTTTGCCATTGCCCTTCGAAACAAAAGTTTTGACTTAAGTCAAAATCCAGCATACAACATACAATAATACCGTATCTAGTAAACAGGGAAACAACACATCGCATGCCAATATAGTAATGCAACCAGGTATAAATACCGCAAAACCAACATACAGTAACGTAAATAGAATACTATGCAAGGATTAAACAATGCAAAGTTCCATTAATTAATAAAGAGTTGCATACATTCGCATAAGTTCGCACATTACATAAGGAAAACATGGAACTATAAACGAGATTACAAAATGAAACCTACTACAAAGCTCTATGGTGACGGTGGGTAAAGGATGTCCAGCACATGGGACATCTGCTCCTCGAGCTCAGTCACCCGTGCACGGAGGATCTCCGCCTCCCTTGCCAGTTCCTTGACAGAGGGAGGGGCTGGCAGAGTAGGCGGAGCTGCTGGTGCAGGTGGTGCAGGTGGTGCAGATGGTCCGGCTCTAGAGGTAGATGCTACATGGCGGTAAGGCTTACCCACGAACGGATCAGCCAGGTAAGGCACGACCCGCTTACGGGCGGTAACCCTACAACGCTGGCCATGTGCGTCAGTGAATTCTCGTCCTCCGTTGATCCCTGGAATAACGGTGCCATCGAAACGGTACCGCTTCTTCGGCGGGGTGGAGGGTGGCTACACAGGTGCATCATCAAGGTCCTCCTCGTCGGAGTTATCGTCACTAGAGTCGTCTGTGGATGAGCCGTCGGATGATGAATCAGCTGAGGGTGGCAGCGATCGGCGACCGATAGTCATGATCCGGTATCTGAAAGGTGGGATCAGTATGACACGTCCATCAGGAAGGCGTCGGCACCAATGGTTATGCTCATTACGGAACGGAACGTCCCCGTATTCCCCGGGATCACAACACCACCGGGGCGGGGCTGTGGCTCCTGAGGTACCGGGGCAACTGGAGCTGGAATCTCTGGAGGGTCCTATTCGCTGTAACGACCCGGATTTTTCCGATCGTTTTACACTTATAAGATTAATATTTACATAAATTAAAACTTACCAACATGATAAGCAATCTAAATTGTTGAGATTTATGATTTTGAAAAGAGTTTTACATAACGTTTAACCCTCTAGTTTGACCGATGATATCACGAACTATACAATATATGTTAATTATACGTTTGTGTATATATATGTATATATACATATTTAACATGATTTAAGGATGTTTAAATATCTCATTTTGTATTAATAACAATAAGTTATAAGTATATTTTGAAACTACTAACTTAAGCTTTCAAAACGATAACTATACGTAATGTTATTTGACATAAATACTTACGACCTATAATGTTTATACATATATCGTATATATAATGTATTTAATTACTTTTAAAGACTTAAATACATAAAACAATATAAGTATATTCACAAAATATAGCTATATTTGAATCCCCATTCCATTTTTCACAAGATTTCTATACGTATATCTAGAGTATATGTACTCGTATCATACCTAGCTTCTATACGTATTTACTATTGGTATATACACATCAAATCACCACCAACCAGCCCTTGTTCATGCCTTATGTATAAGGTAACTACTTTTGTTATTTAGTATGACAATTTCACATGATTAAAAGATCTTTTCACAAAATTACAAATTTATACACCTTTTACACCACCATAAATACATGCATCCATTTTCAATTTTTGGAACATCATTTCTCTAGCTAAACACACACACTTACTAGCCTCATGTCTCTCTAAGAACTTCAGCAAAAATCCTCTCAAGAATCACCTTAAACACCACCATAAAAAGATCAACAAAAACACTACAAAAATACAACTTTCAATTCAAGTTTATGTCTTAAGTTGCTTCCAATCTTTCATCCAATTTCATCACTCTTTTGGTTCTAGGTTTTTACTCCTCTTTTACAGGAATCTTGTCCAAGTAACTTGAGGTAGTAACTTTGTTCATAACCTTATTCGATTCATATATATATAGCTATCTTATTGTATGGTATACAATTTTAACAACAAAAACATAGTTTGAATGATTTCAAACTTGTTTGCAAACTAAATAGATCCTTCTAACTTAACTTTTAAAATACTTCAAGACCTGTAATATAACTTAAATATATGCTAATTTAACAAGGTATAACTTGGTTTTTCAAAGAATACCTTAAAAAACTGTTTTTATGACGTCGGAGTGCAACCGGGGGCTGTTTTGGGTTGGATAATTAAAAACCATCTTGAACTTTGAATTGGAGGTTTATATTCTGGAAAAATAATATTTCTTATGAATATGTTAACACATAAAAATTTCATGATTTAATTCATAGTATAAGTATTTTTAGAAAAATGGTCATCAAATGATGTTTTTGTAACAAAAATGATTAACTTCATAAGTTTCACCAAAATTTGACCTATGACCTATGATTTCGAATACAAACTAAGGTATTTACAGTTCATATTCTTAAAGAGGGACTCGATCCAAGGAAGTGGAAAGTTGAATCAACGAAAACGGAGTTGTAACGAAGAAATTATGACCAAAACAAAATCGGATATCCAAGACTAGTTTAGCCACGAAAATAATTGGAGAAAATTAAATAAATCACATCTTCCTAAAGTAACATGATATTTTATACATATGTACTCATAATTTAATTTTATATGGTTCAGGATCACCCGTAAACAATACGAGAAGATTAATCATAAGATCCCATGATTGTACGCAACACGTCATTTGACAACACCGGTACTTTATGTACGCAACACGTCATTTGACAACACCGGTACCATGGGTCAAGATTAATCTCGACCAATACATATACGATGGGGGTTTTATTTATTTCATTGGGGGTTTATTAAACAACTAAATATGAACCATTAAAATTGAATTACTAACATCGGACTGCTAACTACGGACTAAGGAATTATTAAAAGTATTAAAAGTATTATAAGTATATATATGTGACGATTGTTTAAAAAGAAAAGGTATTGATATATTATATATGGATAGGTTCGTGATATCAATCGGAGACCAAGTCGAAATTACATATCTTCAAGACAAAAGTGAGTATATAGTCCCACTTTTAAACTCTAAATATTTCGGGATGAGAATACATGTATTTTATGTTTTACGCTATGGACACAAGTAACTGAAAAATATATTCTACGTTGAGTTGTACCACTGGCATACTTCCCTGTAGCTTGGTAACTAATATTTACAGCGGTATTGTAAACGCGAATCCTGTTGATAGATCTATCGGGCCTGACAACCCCAACCGGACTGGACGACCAGTATTCAACGGTTGCACAGTACTTCGTTTCGTGACTACACCTTGGTACGGTGTAGTAAGATTTCATAATAAAGGGAATATGCGACGTGATTAAATGTTAAGTATGGTTACCAAGTGCTCAACCACTTAGAATATTTTTATTAAAATGTTTATATATGAAATCTTGTGTTCCATTGTTATAACGCTGCTAGCATCAAACCTATATATCTCACCAACTTTATGTTGACGTTTTAAAGCATGTTATTCTCAGGTATGAATTAAGTCTTCCGCTGTGCATTAGCTCATGTTAAGGATACTACTTGGGACCTTTTAAGCCATGATACAAAGACGTTACATTCGAGTCATTGGAGTTCAATAGAGAATATAAATAAGTAAATGACAGATTAGGTCATTTGGATATTATGAAATGTTAGACGAAAATGTCAAATATTGATGTAATGATAGTTTGCCTTTTAAGAATAAATGCAACGTTTGTAAAATGTATCATATAGAGGTCAAGTACCTCGCAATGTTATCATATGTTATTGTATTCGTCCCTATGGATTGGGTCGGGTCGTCTCATGTGGTATCAGAGCGTTGGTCTTAGCGAACCAGGCCTTGCATTAGTGTGTCTAACTGGTAGTTGTTAGGATGCATTAGTGAGTCTGGACTTTGACCGTGTCTACATGTCAAAAGTTTTGCTTATCATATCTAGTCGAAAATCATCTGCTTATCATCCTTAAGAATTGCCTGCTTAGTATTCTTAAGTCTAGACACGTCTTACTGCATTTGGTGCATCGATAGTGTATAGACAAAATTCGTATCCTAGCGTATCTGTTGCTACAGACATTGCCTGACGAATTTCAAAGATTCTCCGTAATTCACGGGATTTTGAGTATTATAAATACATATGTAAATTATGTATTGAAGAATACCAAACCCAACTCCTATAATCTATTCCAAACCAAAAATTCATTTCCCCGACTGTACAAGATGAACTCCGCGTCCAGTTCGAATTCCTCCGACTCCGACAGCTACGCTGATATGGATTTCCATTCGGGCTCCGAAGGCAGCGTCACTGGAATGGATCAACCAATTTCTCATCATCTATTCTGGATGAATTGGGGATGGGTTCGTAGTATACTAAATTATTGGAGACAAGAAGAAGGTGATCCCTTTCACCCACCGAATTGCCCCATTGGCGACGAACCTGAAGCACTTACCGGCGAACCTGTTCGAGAAACCATTTTCTCTCTCATTTCTCGAGTATCTCATCACGATTATATCCTATCCCATATTTCGGATCTTGTTCATTCGCTCACTCCAACCGCCAATCATCCTGGTGTACTAGCAGAAATTAACGAACTTCGCGCTCGTGTGACGGCTTTGGAGAACACGGTGCGAAGGTTACAAACACCAGAAGCAGCACCAGCAGCATAACCAGTACCGTTAACAACATCAACCTCGCAATCTTCAGTACCAGTAGCATCATCGACGTCAACGACATCATCAGCATCAACACCAACCGTATCATTACCACCACCAACAATCACATCCGCACCACGTACCTCAACATCATCATCTGAACTTCGAATATGATCTTTGTTCTACATATCATTCTACACCGATTACCTCTTCTTTACGTATCGTTCTTCGTTCGACATGACGATTATGTAATCTCTAATGTTTTGGAGATTATGTAATCTAGTAATAACGATAAATCAAATGAGTTGAATATTTTATTGACTCATTAAATTCATAGTTACCTCCGAAGAAAATATATATGCAAATATATTTTCATAAAGATTGTAATTAAAAATTTCATTCGTACAAACTGTTAATGATGAAAATATTTTAACGGGTGGGTAGTACCCAAGGAATATTTAGAATTCACATTAACAATTTACACTGTACATTCTTCGAATCTGATTCAACGATCATTTATTATCCTACTTACAATTACCGATATACGTATCCGTTCACCCCAGATTAACCATTTCCATTTAAATTTCATATTTGGATTTTTACCTATCCGAATCCAACAAGTGGCATAATGAAGAAACATTGGCAAAATAAAAATTGTTAGAAACAGATGAATTAATTAATTGAAATTGTGATAGGATTACACGCTAACTGTTCCGGCTAACTGTTCCCAGCTAACTGATTAATATTTAATTTATCGCAATTTACATTCTTGCAATTTTAATTTCTGTACTTTACATACCGTCGGGACAGATGTACAACAACACGTCGGATTAATTCTGAGACAACACGTTGTATAATGGGTCATGATATATATTTATTTATTTTACGCATTTTAAATAACGGGACACGTATACAAGCTTTCGACTTATCATATTGATCCATCTATATATATATTTTGGAACAACCATAGACACTCTATATGTGAAGGTGGGAGTTGGCTATACAGGGTCGGAGTTGATTCCAAAATATATATATACTTTGAGTTGTGATCGACACCGAGACCAGTACACGGGTCACGATACGTATTAAGTAATTCGAATATTATATATTTAGTTCATATATGAATTTATTGAACCATTGGACAATCGGACTATTGGACTGCTAACTTTGGACAATTAAAAATGAGTTAAAATGATGATTATTACATATGAAACTAAACAATCCTTCAAGTTTGCCACTTGATTCTATTTTAAACCTCATTTGTATCTTGACGATTACAATTCGCATTCACAACTTTTCATGATTCTTGAAAACATCTCGATCGAGAAGTTCAACCAGCCGCACCTCGTCTACGGAATAAAGATTTATGCATACAGTTATGCACCTAAAAATTTTTGAACTCGAAGTTATAGTTAAAACGTATCCGCATCGAATTCCTTATCATCCATTAGCAAAAACAATCACGCGATTCCTTTTCAATTAACTAATTTTATCACAGCTCCACTTCGATATCTCAGTAAGACTACTCTTATTACAATCTCGATATATATATATATACGTTGTTCTTTCGCCATCGTTACCGGAGAACCTTTTATATTCCATCATATTACCATCAGCGTTTAATCATCTAAAAATACAATTCTCCTTAAACCATCTTGGTTTGATAACCAATGACCCAGATCCGATAACTTTGAAAATACTGACGAAGCAGCATGTTGTAGAAGGTCTTAATGACCAAATGTTGATGATAAAAGAAGGAAGTGTTAGGAACGCTCGATAGAAAATTGGTACTGAAAACCGGATTGAACAAATCATGAAGGAGACTCTGAACAAGTTACAAGGACTAAACTTGTACATAAAGAATTATGACGATTCTGTAGCAAACACCTTGCTTCTGAATCTAAACCCTTACGGGTCAATCTTCATCATCATCCTTCGACATTAGAAATTCCAAGATATTATCATATCTTTCATTATAAATATCCTCAATATTTCTGAAGATATTTTCACCACTATCCTTATCTGAAATCATTTATCTCTCTGTAATATCTGCGTTACAATATAAAGGAAACTGTGTTAGTTTCTAAATCCTTCAAGTTTAAAATAGGAATGTTCTGAAGCAGTGTTGGGAACTGATGCATGAACTAGTATAATATAATGAAACTTGATCAACTTCATTATATTACAGTAAGTCATGTTAAGTTTCTAATGGAATATGATGATTCACAGTACCGTCATCATGTGCCATGTTACACGACTTTTACATTCTATCCAATTCCGAAACATATTAAGAACAAATCATCTTGATAGTTCTATTTTCCTGGATATTCTGGTAATTTGACAAATCAAAATCGTGCCATTACCATTCCTTTCTTAGAGCATTAGCTATGTTCATTCCGAATTTTATACCTACGAATTTCGAACTATTGATCGCTTGACTCAAGGACGGGAAGAAGAAACGAAGGGACAAAGTCCCAAAATAGAAATTGGAGTATAGATTACAGCAAATAGGAGAGAGTATTAACTATGGATGACAATGATTATGGAAAACAGAAGCAGGAGCATCGAAATATAAGGAAAGATATCAAACCCAATAACCACCCAGAAACTACAAACCGTGTGTATCAATACGTATGGCGACGTAAAGACACGGGAGAATTAGAAACATTATAATTCCAAGAAAATCATAAAAGTGAATAGATTCTTCTAGCGGTAGATGAAAGAGAAGAATGAAAGATATGAAAGTTAGAAGTATAACAAAAATCAGAACGGGATGAAGCATTTTAAAGGATACCTTAAGGTATGAATTAGAGGAGGAAGAGTAAGAGATGTGAGGTATGGAAGTAAGAAAGGGAAGGAGGTGGATTTATAGTGAAATATCCGACAAAGAAATCGAAACAGATTATCGCATTAAATCAAAGGAGATCCTGTTTTCTAAATCATCGAAGAACCAAATCTTATTACATAAGATTTTCTTTAAATCCCTTAAATTCTGGAAATCAATCCTAATCTCCACATCGGTTAAAACAATTCTATATTCACTCATTTCATTCTTTTGTGATAGCTTCACTCGTGCGCTTCACATGACCGAATCGTTTTATCCATATCTTCCAATAATGATAAAACTCTATTAATACCTCATATTCGTCATGAAAACATTTCTATTGTTATTTATGACAACCTCTACCAAATTTCGGGACGAAATTTCTTTAACGGGTGGGTACTGTAACGACCCGGATTTTTCCGATCGTTTTACACTTATAAGATTAATATTTACATAAATTAAAACTTACCAACATGATAAGCAATCTAAATTGTTGAGATTTATGATTTTGAAAAGAGTTTTACATAACGTTTAACCCTCTAGTTTGACCGATGATATCACGAACTATACAATATATGTTAATTATACGTTTGTGTATATATATGTATATATACATATTTAACATGATTTAAGGATGTTTAAATATCTCATTTTGTATTAATAACAATAAGTTATAAGTATATTTTGAAACTACTAACTTAAGCTTTCAAAACGATAACTATACGTAATGTTATTTGACATAAATACTTACGACCTATAATGTTTATACATATATCGTATATATAATGTATTTAATTACTTTTAAAGACTTAAATACATAAAACAATATAAGTATATTCACAAAATATAGCTATATTTGAATCCCCATTCCATTTTTCACAAGATTTCTATACGTATATCTAGAGTATATGTACTCGTATCATACCTAGCTTCTATACGTATTTACTATTGGTATATACACATCAAATCACCACCAACCAGCCCTTGTTCATGCCTTATGTATAAGGTAACTACTTTTGTTATTTAGTATGACAATTTCACATGATTAAAAGATCTTTTCACAAAATTACAAATTTATACACCTTTTACACCACCATAAATACATGCATCCATTTTCAATTTTTGGAACATCATTTCTCTAGCTAAACACACACACTTACTAGCCTCATGTCTCTCTAAGAACTTCAGCAAAAATCCTCTCAAGAATCACCTTAAACACCACCATAAAAAGATCAACAAAAACACTACAAAAATACAACTTTCAATTCAAGTTTATGTCTTAAGTTGCTTCCAATCTTTCATCCAATTTCATCACTCTTTTGGTTCTAGGTTTTTACTCCTCTTTTACAGGAATCTTGTCCAAGTAACTTGAGGTAGTAACTTTGTTCATAACCTTATTCGATTCATATATATATAGCTATCTTATTGTATGGTATACAATTTTAACAACAAAAACATAGTTTGAATGATTTCAAACTTGTTTGCAAACTAAATAGATCCTTCTAACTTAACTTTTAAAATACTTCAAGACCTGTAATATAACTTAAATATATGCTAATTTAACAAGGTATAACTTGGTTTTTCAAAGAATACCTTAAAAAACTGTTTTTATGACGTCGGAGTGCAACCGGGGGCTGTTTTGGGTTGGATAATTAAAAACCATCTTGAACTTTGAATTGGAGGTTTATATTCTGGAAAAATAATATTTCTTATGAATATGTTAACACATAAAAATTTCATGATTTAATTCATAGTATAAGTATTTTTAGAAAAATGGTCATCAAATGATGTTTTTGTAACAAAAATGATTAACTTCATAAGTTTCACCAAAATTTGACCTATGACCTATGATTTCGAATACAAACTAAGGTATTTACAGTTCATATTCTTAAAGAGGGACTCGATCCAAGGAAGTGGAAAGTTGAATCAACGAAAACGGAGTTGTAACGAAGAAATTATGACCAAAACAAAATCGGATATCCAAGACTAGTTTAGCCACGAAAATAATTGGAGAAAATTAAATAAATCACATCTTCCTAAAGTAACATGATATTTTATACATATGTACTCATAATTTAATTTTATATGGTTCAGGATCACCCGTAAACAATACGAGAAGATTAATCATAAGATCCCATGATTGTACGCAACACGTCATTTGACAACACCGGTACTTTATGTACGCAACACGTCATTTGACAACACCGGTACCATGGGTCAAGATTAATCTCGACCAATACATATACGATGGGGGTTTTATTTATTTCATTGGGGGTTTATTAAACAACTAAATATGAACCATTAAAATTGAATTACTAACATCGGACTGCTAACTACGGACTAAGGAATTATTAAAAGTATTAAAAGTATTATAAGTATATATATGTGACGATTGTTTAAAAAGAAAAGGTATTGATATATTATATATGGATAGGTTCGTGATATCAATCGGAGACCAAGTCGAAATTACATATCTTCAAGACAAAAGTGAGTATATAGTCCCACTTTTAAACTCTAAATATTTCGGGATGAGAATACATGTATTTTATGTTTTACGCTATGGACACAAGTAACTGAAAAATATATTCTACGTTGAGTTGTACCACTGGCATACTTCCCTGTAGCTTGGTAACTAATATTTACAGCGGTATTGTAAACGCGAATCCTGTTGATAGATCTATCGGGCCTGACAACCCCAACCAGACTGGACGACCAGTATTCAACGGTTGCACAGTACTTCGTTTCGTGACTACACCTTGGTACGGTGTAGTAAGATTTCATAATAAAGGGAATATGCGACGTGATTAAATGTTAAGTATGGTTACCAAGTGCTCAACCACTTAGAATATTTTTATTAAAATGTTTATATATGAAATCTTGTGTTCCATTGTTATAACACTGCTAGCATCAAACCTATATATCTCACCAACTTTATGTTGACGTTTTAAAGCATGTTATTCTCAGGTATGAATTAAGTCTTCCGCTGTGCATTAGCTCATGTTAAGGATACTACTTGGGACCTTTTAAGCCATGATACAAAGACGTTACATTCGAGTCATTGGAGTTCAATAGAGAATATAAATAAGTAAATGACAGATTAGGTCATTTGGATATTATGAAATGTTAGACGAAAATGTCAAATATTGATGTAATGATAGTTTGCCTTTTAAGAATAAATGCAACGTTTGTAAAATGTATCATATAGAGGTCAAGTACCTCGCAATGTTATCATATGTTATTGTATTCGTCCCTATGGATTGGGTCGGGTCGTCTCATTCGCCGACTGCGGTAACCACTGGTACAGGTGTATGGTTGCTGGTTTCGGAGGATGAAATGCCGAGGTCACTGGTTAACGGGATCTGTGTGTCGGTAGCAGCAGTAGGTGAGGTGGCTGACGAGTCTGAATCGCTGTCCAAAATGATGACAGGTGGAATATCTGACATCTGAACAAGGAAAATAACTTTTCCATATCAGTAAGTCATAAGCAAGCATGTATTAGGCACTATAGCAACCTAGCATGGCAATAACAACAGTGCTAAACAGAAATAACATGTGAAAGCAGATTGTAATCATGCAATAGCGGAAATAAGCATACAACAAGTTCGCATGGCAGTGAAGATAAGCAATAGTATGTAGTAAGATTACATAGCAGTTAAAGTAAGCAGTAGCATGCAGTAAGTCTCGCAGAAACAAGTAAACTAGCAAGTTGTAGATTAGTCCTATTAGTGAATCCTACTTAGGTCGGTCTAGACTCACTAATGCAACCTAATTCCCTACAACCAATGCTCTGATACCAACTGTGACGCCCCGTACAAAACCATCGTGTACGGATAATCAACAACAGCATCATCACAAGGTCAAACACTATATGATGTTTGAAAACCGATTTGCATTCATTAAAAAGATAACGTTTTACAAAGATAATATGTCATAAGACTTATTACAAACCATTGTTCCAAAATAACATAAGTTTACGAATGCAAAACATAAGTTCATAATTTGAGACATCTCTAGTAATGCAGCGGATAACTAGTACAGTAGGTCCATAACAGCAATTCAATAACAGCATGACAGCAAGTGTAACAGCGAAATCAATAAACCTCTAGGCACCTGAGAAATACACGCTTAAAAAGTCAACACGAATGTTGGTGAGCTATAGTTTAAGTTGTAATAGTAATGTAAGATAGGCCACGAGATTTCAGTGCTGCAACAGCGTATCAAAACAGTATGAAAAGTATATGCATAACCGTGGGCACCCGGTAACTAGACTTAACGTTTATAACCCCCTGAAAGTACACTTGGCGAGTGTGTATGTTCACGAAGTATTAAACACCCGTTAAATGCTAGCGCGACTAGCCCGAGTTGGGATGTCAAACCCTATGGATCCATATCTAAGATTCGCGTTCACCGGTTCAAAAACCAATGACTAAACGTTACCGTGCTAAGGGGAAAGTTTATGCCGTTGTATAACCCACATACATATAAAGTTTAAGTACTCGTGCCTAACATGTAAAACGTAAAAAGCGCATGTATTCTCGGTCCCAAAATAGTTAAAGTAAAAAGGGATGCTATAACTCACAGTGATAAAAGCGATAAAGTCGGTAATGAAAGTACGCAAGTACTAAGTCAGTCCGAAAGGTCATCAACCTAAATCAAAGGTTACTAGGTCAGTAGGTTGTCTTTATAAATTCTAATAGTGTGTAAAGTAAGTTTAAGTGTCATCATCATCATCGTTCATCATCATAAAAGCTAAGTAAGTTTGACAAGAATAGAGATCGAGACAATAGGCTGACTTCGGTCAGGTGCTACGACCTCTACGTAAATTGAAAAGACGCATAGTCAGTGGATATGGCTCGGTATAAGAGTCCCCTAACAGCTGACCAACTTCCAGAATGTAACTCGTCTTCGTTTGACCGTGGCGACGGTTTAAGTGCGAGTAGGTCAGAAATTTCAGCACAACGTTAATAGGGTGTAGTGACTATCGGAGGGCCATAAATCCTAAACCGTAACTCGGATTAAGACGAGACCTAAACGAAAAATCATCTACTCGAACCGAAATAACTGAAAATCAACTTTCCAGTAGCCCAGGTGGTCTGATAAGATACGAAAATCAGTGAACAAGTGCTCCGGTGGGGTTCTTGGTGCTTGATGCTCATCAGGGTTCTCATCCTTGATGCTTGTAGCTTCAAATGTACAACTCATTGATGGTTTAGCATCACTTTTTACCAAGATTCACCATCAATACACAATATGTTAAGACCAAGTAAGAACACAACTCATTCATGAGTCTTAGATGGATGATGAACCAAGGTTACATCATATCCTTAGTCTTAACACAATTTCAATTCACAATAACAACTAAAGTTACAAACCTTACATCAATCAAACAAGTATGAACATAATCTAAGTCAAATGAGGTGATGGAACCCTAAGCTAGAGAGCTTGGATCCATTTCACACAAGTTACAAGGTTACAAAGCTAGAAAGATTGAACCTTTAAGTGTTCTTGAAGATCTTGAAGCATAAAGCTTGGATCTTTAAGATATATGAAGATAACAAATACAAGTTTGAATCTTTTTAACAAAATAACAAGATCAAAACAAAAGAACTTAGATCTAACAAAAAGATATGAAGATTCAAGCTAGAAAGCTTGCATCTTGTTTGTTCTTGAAGATCTTGAAGCATAAAGCTTGGATCTTGAAGATGCATGAAGATTACAAACAAAAGTTTGAATCTTTATCACCAAAATAGAAAGATTAAAGTATAAAAGAAGTAGATCTACAAAAGATATGAAGATTCAAGCTAGAAAGCTTGAATCTTCCATGTTCTTGAAAGATTCATGCTTGGATCAACAAGATATAAGTAAGATCAAAGCTACAAGGAACTTGATGTCCATAAGAATGATGATGATATACACGAAATTGATGAAGAAAAGAGGAAGAAAAAGAAAACTTACAAGTATGGAAAGAAAGAAAGAACAAGTGTGTGAAAAACCAAAATGAGAGTAAGTGTTAAATGAATGGGATTAGGCTAGTATTTATAAGCAAATGAGTATCACATGGATTGATGAGGTGGCCATGAGGCCTCATGGTGGCCGAAATTTTTGAGGGGGGAGGGGGAGACACCATGTTGCTTTTTGGTTAGTGGTTGTCTAAAGTGTGTCCTTTTGCTAGAATCCCATGTGACAATTAGATAAACCTTATCCATTATGCTAGTATGACTCATAATTAATTAATTATTTATTTATTTATAATTATGGGTCACTAGTAATAATACTTGGGCTAATTAATTGGGTCACTAGCTAGAGTAGGGTGGGCTTGAGCCCAACAAGGTAGAAAGTCCAACAAGACTATCTATTGGGCTTTAGCAATTAAATAAATAAAATTAAGCATCCAAAGGTCCAAGTAATTATTATTATAAAATAATAATTAATATTTCGCTGTCCAAATATTCCGGTTCCGACAAAAGTCAAACGTGCGCGCAGTCCGCGGTTTATTCGTAACGACAAGTAACACTAACGGTTATAAAGGCAACCGGTGAACAAGTTAAGTATCCTACGTACTCTAAGGCATGTTTTAACATATAATTGGAAGTAAACCACGTATATCAAGTTTCCAGAGTATAAAGTAACACAGTACGCACAAATACGCAGTTTCGCTAAAATACAAGGCACAAAAGCAAGTCAAAAAAGTCGGGTCGTTACAAAGGTGGACTTGAACCAAGTGATTGACTAATACATTAAGTGACTAGCTTAAAAAAAAACTCTCCATTCCCTCCCATTTATTCTACTGGCCGAAAGTTTTACAAGGAATAGAGAGGGTTTTAGATTGTTAATCTAGCTCACTCAAGTGTCAAAAGCCTAACTAATTAAGAGAAGGTGTTGGTGATTAAAAGCTTGGGGTATAACACACTTGAGGCTTCAAGTTAGAGGCTTTCATTCATCATCTTCTTCATCATCTTACCACTTTGAAAACTGCCCGCAAACTCACTTGAGGAGGTATTAATCTTACTTCCTTTGTTGTTATATGTAAGCATTATTTCATAACTTGATAACTATATGGAATTCATCTAAAATAGTTTAACATATAAACTTGTTTTTATTAATCATCATGCTTCCGCTTACTTTACTATCATAAAATGGATTTATGATTATGTTGACATTATAAACATGTTGTTATGTTGAATTCCATCACATCTAACTGTGGACAACTAGTTGTAGGTTACTAACGAGGACAACTGACTTAATAAACTTAAAACAGTAAAACGTATTAAAAATGTTGTAAATATATTTTGAACATACTTTGATATATATGTACATATTTGTTATAGATTCGTGAATCGACCAGTGGCCAAGTCTTACTTCCCGACGAAGTAAAAATCCGTGAAAGTGAGTTATAGTCCCATTTTTAAAATCTAATATTTTTGGGATGAGAATACATGCAGTTTTATAAATGTTTTACAAAATAGACACAAGTATGCGAAACTACATTCTATGGTTGGATTATTAAACCGAATATCGCCCTTCAAGTCTGGTAGCCTAAGAATTAGGGAAATGGCCCCTAATTGACGAGAATCCTAAAGATAGATCTATTGGGCTTAACAACCCCCATTCAGGTTATGGATGGTTTAGTACTTCGAGATTATTATACAGACAAGAGGTTCTGTTTTGGGGATATTCTATGCATTAAGTTAACGTCGGTTACCAGGTGTTCAACATATGAATGATTTTTATGCACTTGCGAGTGTAATGATATTTATGAAAATGAGAAATCTTGTGGTCTATTATTATGATTTGATAATATATAGGTTAAACCTATAACTCACCAACATTTTTGTTGACGTTTTAAGCATGTTTATTCTCAGGTGATTATTAAGAGCTTTCGTTGTTGCATACTAAAATAAGGACAAGATTTGGAGTCCATGCTTGTATGATATTGTGTAAAAACTGCATTCAAGAAACTTACTTTGATGTAATATATTTTTATTGTAAACCATTATGTAATGGTTGTGTGTAAACGGTATATTTTAGATTATCATTATTTGATAATCTACTTAATACTTTTTAAACCTTTATTGATAAAATAAAGGCTATGGTTGTTATAAAAATGAATGCAATCTTTGAGAACCGTCTCATATAGAGGTCAAAACCTCGCGACGAAATCAATTAATATGGAACGTTTATAATCAATATGAACGGGACATTTCAGACATCCGAGATCCATGTTGTACTTACCATAGGATCCGGTTTCCCGTCATACATCGGGGGTTTAGTCCTCATGAAGCTCTCATGACAACGCTTCATTTCACCCCTACTTTGAATTTCGGAATATTTCCTATCCATTTCTTCTCGAAATGCACTCATTTGCTCCGCACGGCAGCCGCAACTCTAGTGTTAAACACGTCATCATTCGTCTCGATCTCGTTTCGCGTCGTCATTCTAAAGAATGCAAAACGATTAGTCTACGAATGTATAAACCACACACACAGCACCGCCCCATCTTACTAAACACTCGTCGTACATCACTTGTTAGACACGATTTGCACCCTTAATAAGGTTTGCAAGTCCTTATTACGCACACACGCCGTATCGACTCGTTAGTACAATGACTGTCTCGCTTGATGATATAACCAACACAAACAAAATTTCTACGTGATAAAAACACACGCAAGAAGTAATATCATAACACGAGTCACAGTCCTAGTTAGTTCACCTACACGCTAAGGCACTAATCAAGTCCCCGTCTGAAATGTCCCGTTCTTATTGATTAAAAACGTTCCATATTAATTGATTTCGTTGCGAGGTTTTGACCTCTATATGAGACATTTTTCAAAGACTGCATTCATTTTTAAAAAAAACCATAACCTTTATTTCATAAATAAAGGTTTAAAAAGCTTTACGTAGATTATCAAATAATGATAATCTAAAATATCATGTTTACACACGACCATTACATAATGGTTTACAATACAAATATGTTACATCGAAATCAGTTTCTTGAATGCAGTTTTTACACAATATCATACAAACATGGACTCCAAATCTTGTCCTAATTTTAGTATGCAACAGCGGAAGATCTTAGTATTCACCTGAGAATAAACATGCTTTAAACGTCAACAAAAATGTTGGTGAGTTATAGGTTTAACCTATATATATCAAATCGTAACAATAGACCACAAGATTTCATATTTCAATACACATCCCATGCATAGAGATAAAAATCATTCATATGGTGAACACCTGGTAACTGACATTAACAAGATGCATATATAAGAATATCCCCATCATTCCGAGACACCCTTCGGATATGATATAAATTTCGAAGTACTAAAGCATCCGGTACTTTGGATGGGGTTTGTTAGGCCCAATAGATCTATCTTTAGGATTCGCGTCAATTAGGGTGTCTGTTCCCTAATTCTTAGATTACCAGACTTAATAAAAAGGGGCATATTCGATTTCGATAATTCAACCATAGAATGTAGTTTCACGTACTTGTGTCTATTTTGTAAATCATTTATAAAACCTGCATGTATTCTCATCCCAAAAATATTAGATTTTAAAAGTGGGACTATCACTCACTTTCACAGATTTTTACTTCGTCGGGAAGTAAGACTTGGCCACTGGTTGATTCACGAACCTACAACAAAAATGTACATATATATCAAAGTATGTTCAAAATATATTTAAAACACTTTTAATACATTTTGATGTTTTAAGTTCATTAAGTCAGCTGTCCTCGTTAGTAACCTACAACTAGTTGTCCACAGTTAGATGTACAGAAATAAATCGATAAATATTATCTTGAATCAATCCACGACCCAGTGTATACGTATCTCAATATTGATCACAACTCAAACTATATATATTTTGGAATCAACCTCAACCCTGTATAGCTAACTCCAACATTCACATATAGAGTGTCTATGGTTGTTCCGAAATATATATAGATGTGTCGACATGATAGGTAGAAACATTGTATACGTGTCTATGGTATCTCAAGATTACATAATATACAATACAAGTTGATTAAGTTATGGTTGGAATAGATTTGTTACCAATTTTCACGTAGCTAAAATGAGAAAAATTATCCAATCTTGTTTTACTCATAACTTCTTCATTTTAAATCCGTTTTGAGTGAATCAAATTGCTATGGTTTCATATTGAACACTATTTTATGAATCTAAACAGAAAAAGTATAGGTTTATAGTTAGAAAAATAAGTTACAAGTCGTTTTTGTAAAGGTAGTCATTTCAGTCGAAAGAACGACGTCTAGATGACCATTTTAGAAAACATACTTCCACTTTGAGTTTAACCATAATTTTTGGATATAGTTTCATGTTCATAATAAAAATCATTTTCCCAGAATAACAACTTTTAAATCAAAGTTTATCATAGTTTTTAATTAACTAACCCAAAATAGCCCGCGGTGTTACTACGACGGCGTAAATCCGGTTTTACGGTGTTTTTCGTGTTTCCAAGTTTTAAATCATTAAGTTAGCAAATCATATAGATATATAACATGTGTTTAGTTGATTTTAAAAGTCAAGTTATAAGGATTAACTTTTATTTGCGAACAAGTTTAGAATTAACTAAACTATGTTCTAGTGATTACAAGTTTAAACCTTCGAATAAGATAGCTTTATATGTATGAATCGAATGATGTTATGAACATCATTACTACCTCAAGTTCCTTGGATAAACCTACTAGAAATGAGAAAAATATATCTAGCTTCAAAGCATCCTTGGATGGCTTGAAAGTTCTTGAAGCAGAATCATGACATGAAAACAATTTCAAGTAAGATTTCCACTCGAAATAAGATTGTTATAGTTATAGAAATTGAATTAAAGTTTGAATATGATTATTACCTTGTATTAGAAAGATAACCTACTGTAAGTAATAAAGGTTTCTTGATCTTGGATGATTACTTGGAATGGATTTAGAAAACTTGGAAGTAAACTTGCAATCTTGGAAGTATTCTTGATTTTATGAAACTAGAACTTTTGGAATTTATGAAGAACACTTAGAACTTGAAGATAGAACTTGAGAGAGATCAATTAGATGAAGAAAATTGAAGAATGAAAGTGTTTGTAGGTGTTTTTGGTCGTTGGTGTATGGATTAGATATAAAGGATATGTAATTTTGTTTTCATGTAAATAAGTCATGAATGATTACTCATATTTTTGTAATTTTATGAGATATTTCATGCTAGTTGCCAAATGATGGTTCCCACATGTGTTAGGTGACTCAAATGGGCTGCTAAGAGCTGATCATTGTAGTGTATATACCAATAGTACATACATCTAAAAGATGTGTATTGTACGAGTACGAATACGAGTGCATACGAGTAGAATTGTTGATGAAACTGAACGAGGATGTAATTGTAAGCATTTTTGTTAAGTAGAAGTATTTTGATAAGTGTCTTGAAGTCTTTCAAAAGTGTATGAATACATATTAAAACACTACATGTATATACATTTTAACTGAGTCGTTAAGTCATCGTTAGTCGTTACATGTAAATGTTGTTTTGAAACCTTTAGGTTAACGATCTTGTTGAATGTTGTTAACCCATTATTTATTATAACAAATGAGATGTTAAATTATTATATTATCATGATATTATGATATAAAATATATCTTAGTATGATATATATACAGTTAAATGTCGTTACAACGATAATCGTTACATATATGTCTCGTTTCGAAATCATTAAGTTAGTAGTCTTATTTTTACATATGTATTTCATTGTTAATACACTTAATAATATATTTACTTATAATTTAACATAATTAACCAAGTGTATCAATATCTTAATATGATTCATATGTACCTAGTAAGACGTTGTTATAACGATAATCGTTATATATATCATTTTCGAGTTTCTTAAATTAATAGTCTCATTTTTATGTATATAACTCATTGTTAAAATACCTAATGAGATACATACTTATAATAAAATCATGTTAACTATATATATAACCATATATATGTCATCGTATAGTTTTTACAAGTTTTAACGTTCGTGAATCACCGGTCAACTTGGGTGGTCAATTGTCTATATGAAACCTATTTCAATTAATCAAGTCTTAACAAGTTCGATTGCTTAACATGTTGGAAACACTTAATCATGTAAATAACAATTTCATTTAATATATATATAAACATGGAAAAGTTCGGGTCACTACAGTACCTACCCGTTAAATAAATTTCGTCCCGAAATTTTAAGCAGTTGGAGGTGTTGACGTATCTTCTGGAAATAAATGCGGGTATTTCTTCTTCATCTGATCTTCACACTCCCAGGTGAACTCGGGTCCTCTACGAGCATTCCATCGAACCTTAACAATCGGTATCTTGTTTTGTTTAAGTCTCTTAACCTCACGATCCATTATTTCGACGGGTTCTTCAATGAATTGAAGTTTTTCATTTATTTGGATTTCGTCCAATGGAATAGTGAGATCTTCTTTAGCAAAACATTTCTTCAAATTTGAGACGTGGAAAGTGTTATGTACAGCCACGAGTTGTTGAGGTAGCTCCAGTTGGTAAGCTACTGGTCCGACACGATCTATAATCTTGAATGGTCCAATGTACCTTGGATTTAGTTTCCCCCGTTTACCAAATCGAACAACGCCTTTCCAAGGTGAAACCTTAAGCATGACCATTTCTCCAATTTCAAACTCTATATCTTTTCTTTTACTGTCCGCGTAGCTCTTTTGTCGACTCTGGGCGGTTTTCAATCTTTGTTGAATTTGGATGATTTTCTCGGTAGTTTCTTGTATTATCTCCGGACCTGTAATCTGTCTATCCCCCACTTCACTCCAACAAATCGGAGACCTGCACTTTCTACCATAAAGTGCTTCAAACGGCGCCATCTCAATGCTTGAATGGTAGCTGTTGTTGTAGGAAAATTCTGCTAACGGTAGATGTCGATCCCAACTGTTTCCGAAATCAATAACACAAGCTCGTAGCATGTCTTCAAGCATTTGTATCGTCCTTTCGCTCTGCCCGTCAGTTTATGGATGATAGGCAGTACTTATATCTAGACGAGTTCCCAATGCTTGCTGTAATGTCTGTCAGAATCTTGAAATAAATCTGCCATCCCTATCAGAGATAATAGAGATTGGTATTCCATGTCTGGAGATGACTTCCTTCAAATACAGTCGTGCTAACTTCTCCATCTTCTCATCTTCTCTTATTGGCAGGAAGTGTGCTGACTTGGTGAGACGATCAACTATTACCCAAATAGTATCATAACCACTTGCAGTCCTTGGCAATTTAGTAATAAAATCCATGGTAATGTTTTCCCATTTCCATTCTGGGATTTAGGTTGTTGTAGTAGACCTGATGGTTTTTGATGTTCAGCTTTGACCTTAGAACACGTCAAACATTCTCCTACATATTTAGCAATATCGGCTTTCATACCTGGCCACCAAAAATGTTTCTTAAGATCCTTGTACATCTTCCCCGTTCCAGGATGTATTGAGTATCTGGTTTTATGAGCTTCTCTAAGTACCATTTCTCTCATATCTCCAAATTTTGGTACCCAAATTCTTTCAGCCCTATACCGGGTTCCGTCTTCCCGAATATTAAGATGCTTCTCCGATCCTTTGGGTATTTCATCCTTTAAATTTCCCTCTTTTAAAACTCCTTGTTGCGCCTCCTTTATTTGAGTAGTAAGGTTAGTGTGAATCATTATATTCATAGATTTTACTCGAATGGGTTCTCTGTCCTTTCTGCTCAAGGCGTCGGCTACCACATTTGCCTTCCCCGGGTGGTAACGAATCTCAAAGTCGTAATCATTCAACAATTCAATCCACCTACGCTGCCTCATATTCAATTGTTTCTGATTAAATATGTGTTGAAGACTTTTGTGGTCGGTATATATAATACTTTTGACCCCATATAAGTAGTGCCTCCAAGTCTCTAATGCAAAAACAACCGCGCCTAATTCCAAATCATGCATCGTATAATTTTGCTCGTGAATCTTCAATTGTCTAAACGCATAAGCAATCACCTTCGTCCGTTGCATTAATACACAACCGAGACCTTGCTTTGATGCGTCACAATAAATCACAAAATCATCATTCCCTTCAGGCAATGACAATATAGGTGTCGTAGTTAGCTTTTTCTTCAATAATTGAAACGCCTTCTCTTGTGCATCCTTCCATTCAAATTTCTTCCCTTTATGCGTTAATGCAGTCAAGGGTTTTGCTATTTTGGAGAAATCTTGGATGAATCTTCTGTAGTAACCAGCCAATCCTAAAAATTGACGTATATGCTTCGGAGTTTTTGGGGTTTCCCACTTTTCAACGGTTTCGATCTTTGCCGGGTCCACCTGGATACCTTCTTTGTTCACTATGTGACCGAGGAATTGAACTTCTTCCAACCAAAATGCACACTTTGAAAACTTAGCCTACAGTTTTTCTTTCCTCAATACTTCTAGCACTTTTCTCAAATGTTCTTCGTGCTCTTGATCATTCTTTAAGTAAATAAGTATGTCATCGATGAAAACAATGACAAACTTTTCAAGATATGGCCCACACACTCGTTCATAAGGTCCATGAACACAGCTGGTGCGTTAGTCAATCCAAACGGCATAACCATAAACTCGTAATGACCATAACGCGTCCTAAAAGCAGTTTTTGGAATATCATCCTCCTTTACTCGCATTTGATGATATCCAGAACGTAAATCGATCTTCAAATAAATCGACGAGCCTTGTAGTTGATCAAATAAGTCGTCAATTCTTGGCAGTGGATAACGGTTTTTGATGGTAAGTTTGTTCAACTCTCTGTAGTCAATACACAACCTAAATATACCATCCTTCTTCTTGACAAACAAAACAGGAGCTCCCCATGGTGATGTGCTTGGTCGAATGAAACCACGTTCTAATAGTTCTTGCAGTTGCCTTTGCAGTTCTTTCATCTCGCTGGGTGCGAGTCTATAAGGAGCACGAGCTATTGGTGCAGCTCCTGGTACAAGATCTATTTGAAATTCAACAGATCGATGTGGAGGTAGTCCCGATAATTCTTTCGGAAATACATCGGGAAATTCTTTTGCGACGGGAACATCATTGATGCTCTTTTCTTCAGTTTGTACTTTCTCGACGTGTGCTAGAACAGCATAGCAACCTTTTCTTATTAGTTTTTGTGCCTTCAAATTACTAATAAGATGTAGCTTCATGTTGCCCTTTTCTCCGTACACCATTAAGTGTTCTCCTTCTTCTCGTACAATGCGAATTGCATTTTTATAACATACGATCTCTGCTTTCACCTTCTTCAGCCAGTCCATGCCAACTATTACATCAAAACTCCCTAACTCCACTGGTATCAAATCAATCTTAAATATTTCGCTACCCAGTTTAATTTCTCGATTCCGGCATATATTATCTGCTGAAATTAATTTACCTTTTGCTAATTCGAGTAAAAATTTACTATCCAACGGCGTCAATGGACAACTTAATTTAGCACAAAAATCTCTACTCATATAGCTTCTATCATCACCCGAATCAAATAAAACGTAAGCAGATTTATTGTCAATAAGAAACGTACCCGTAACAAGCTCCGGGTCTTCCTGTGCCTCTGGCGCATTAATATTGAAAACTCTTCTGCGGCCTTGTCCATTCATGTTCTCCTGGTTCGAGAAATTTCTAATAATGTGGCCCGGTTTTCCACATTTATAACAAACTACATTGGCATAACTTGCTCCGACACTACTTGCTCCGCCATTACTCGTTCCGACACCATTTGTTCCTTTCGTTCTGTTAACCCCTGGTCTGTAGACCTCACACTTCGCCGCGCTATGACCATTTCTTTTACACTTGTTGCAAAATTTGGTGCAGAACCCCGAGTGATACTTTTCACACCTTTGGCATAGCTGCTTCTGATTGTTGTTGTTGTTGCGGTTGTTATTATTGTTGGGATGATTGTTGTAGTTGCTGTAGTTATTGTTGTTGTTGTTGTTGTTGTTGTTGTTGTCATATTGGTGATTCTTATCACCGTTTTCCTCCCACTTTCTTTTGACTTGCTTCACATTGGCCTCTTCAGCCGTCTGTTCTTTAATTCTTTCCTCAATCTGGTTCACTAGTTTGTGAGCCATTCTACATGTCTGTTGTATGGAGGTGGGCTCGTGTGAACTTATATCTTCTAAAATATCCTTTCACAAAAAAAAATGCTTATTAATACAAGCAATTTTTACATATATCATAAAGCATAAGCACACTATATAACATATATTACACCACACGAATACAACTATCTTATTCCGACTCGCTCGTTTCTTCTTCTTCGGTTTTGGTTCGTTTTGCCAAGTTTCTAGGGATATATGATGTTCCCCTAATACGAGCCGTCGTTTTCCACATTGGTTTAGAAAAACCTGGTGGTTTAGAGGTTCCCGGGTTATTGTCACAACTTAAGAAATACAGGTGTTGACGATACATATAAAGTTCATCGGGTTTGGAATCAAATTTCTCTATTTTTATGCCCTTTCCCTTATTGTTCTCTTTTGCCTTATTAAATTGTGTTGGGGTAATTTCTATAACATCATCGGAATCCTTGTCGGGATCCGATTCATCGGAGAATTGGTAATCCTCCCAATACTTTGCTTCCTTGGCGGAAACACCATTGACCATAATTAACTTTGGTCGGTTGGTTGAGGATTTTCTTCTACTTAACCGTTTTATTATTTCCCCCACTAGTTCTATTTCTTCTTCCGGTTCCGACTCTTCTTCCGGTTCCGACTCTTCTTCCGGTTCCTCTTCGGGAACTTGTGAATCAGTCCACGAATCATTCCAATTTACATTTGACTCTTCATTATTATTATATGAGTCAATGGGACTTGTTCTAGAGGTAGACATCTATCACATAATATCAAACGTGTTAAGAGATTAATATATCACATAATATTCACATGTTAAAAATATATAGTTTCCAACAAAATTTGTTAAGCAATCATTTTTCAAGTAAACACGGTCGAAGTCCAGACTCACTAATGCATCCTAACAAACTCGATAAGACACACTAATGCAAAATTCTGGTTCTCTAAGACCAACGCTCGGATACCAACTAAAATATCCCGTTCTTATTGATTAAAAACGTTCCATATTAATTGATTTCGTTGCGAGGTTTTGACCTCTATATGAGACGTTTTTCAAAGACTGCATTCATTTTAAAACAAACCATAACCTTTATTTCATTAATAAAGGTTTAAAAAGCTTTACGTAGATTATCAAATAATGATAATCTAAAATATCATGTTTACACACGACCATTACATAATGGTTTACAATACAAATATGTTACATCGAAATCAGTTTCTTGAATGCAGTTTTTACACAATATCATACAAACATGGACTCCAAATCTTGTCCTTATTTTAGTATGCAACAGCGGAAGCTCTTAGTATTCACCTGAGAATAAACATGCTTTAAACGTCAACAAAAATGTTGGTGAGTTATAGGTTTAACCTATATATATCAAATCGTAACAATAGACCACAAGATTTCATATTTCAATACACATCCCATGCATAGAGATAAAAATCATTCATATGGTGAACACCTGGTAACTGACATTAACAAGATGCATATATAAGAATATCCCCATCATTCCGGGACACCCTTCGGATATGATATAAATTTTGAAGTACTAAAGCATCCGGTACTTTGGATGGGGTTTGTTAGGCCCAATAGATCTATCTTTAGGATTCGCGTCAACTAGGGTGTCTGTTCCCTAATTCTTAGATTACCAGACTTAATAAAAAGGGGCATATTCGATTTCGATAATTCAACCATAGAATGTAGTTTCACGTACTTGTGTCTATTTTGTAAATCATTTATAAAACCTGCATGTATTCTCATCCCAAAAATATTAGATTTTAAAAGTGGGACTATAACTCACTTTCACAGATTTTTTACTTCGTCGAGAAGTAAGACTTGGCCACTGGTCGATTCACAAACCTATAACAAATATGTACATATATATCAAAGTATGTTCAAAATATATTTACAACACTTTTAATACATTTTGATGTTTTAAGTTCATTAAGTCAGCTGTCCTCGTTAGTAACCTACAACTAGTTGTCCACAGTTAGATGTACAGAAATAAATCAATATATATTATATTGAATCAATCCACGACCCAGTGTATACATATCTCAGTATTGATCACAACTCAAACTATATATATTTTGGAATCAACCTCAACCCTGTATAGCTAACTCCAACATTCACATATAGAGTGTCTATGGTTGTTCCGAAATATATATAGATGTGTCGACATGATAGGTCGAAACATTGTATATGTGTCCATGGTATCTCAAGATTACATAATATACAATACAAGTTGATTAAGTTATGGTTGGAATAGATTTGTTACCAATTTTCACGTAGTTAAAATGAGTAGTTTTTACCAATTTTGTTTTGCTCGTCATTTCTTCGTTTCTAATCCGTTTTGAGTGATTTAAACGGCCACGATTTCGTATTGAACTTCACTTTATGAAACTAAACAGAAAAGGTATAGTTTTATAGTCATATATACAAGTTACAAGTCATTTTTGAAAGAGGTAGTCATTTCCGTCGAAAGAACGACATCTTGATGACTGTTTTGAAAAACATACTTTCACTTTGAGTTTAACCATAATTTTTGGATATGGTTTCATGTTCATAAGAAAAATAATTTTTCGAGAAGTATAGCTTTTAAATCAAAGTTTTTCATAGTTTTTAATTATCCAAACCAAAACAGCCCCCGGTTGTAACTACGACGGCGTAAATCCGGTTTTATGGTGTTTATCGTGTTTTCGGGTTTTAAATCATTAAGTTAGCATATTATATAGATATAGATCATGTGTATATTTGATTTTAAAAGTGTAGTTAGAAGGATTAAATTTATTTGCGAACAAGTTTAGAATTAACTAAACTATGTTCTAGTGATTACTAGTTTACCACTTCGAATATGATAGCTTTTTATGTATGAATCGAATGATGTTATGAACATCATTACTACCTTAAGTTCCTTGGATAAACCTGCTGGAAAAGGGGAAAATGGATCTAGCTTCAACGGATCCTTGGATGGCTCGAAGTTCTTGAAGCAGAATCATGACACGAAAACAAGTTCAAGTAAGATCATCACTTAAAATAAGATTGTTATAGTTATAGAAATTGAACCAAAGTTTGAATATGATTATTACCTTGTATTAGAATGATAACCTACTGTAAGAAACAAAGATTTCTTGAGGTTGGATGATCACCTTACAAGATTGGAAGTGAGCTAGCAAACTTGAAAGTATTCTTGATTTTATGTAACTAGAACTTGTAGAATTTATGAAGAACACTTAGAACTTGAAGTTAGAACTTGAGAGAGATCAATTAGATGAAGAAAATTGAAAAATGAAAGTGTTTGTAGGTGTTTTTGGTCGTTGGTATATGGATTAGATATAAAGGATATGTAATTTTATTTTCTTGTAAATAAGTCATGAATGATTACTCATATTTTTGTAATTTTATGAGATATTTCATGCTAGTTGCCAAATGATGGTTCTCACATGTGTTAGGTGACTCACATGGGCTGATAAGAGCTGATCATTGGAGTGTATATACCAATAGTACATACATCTAAAAGATGTGTATTGTACGAGTATGAATACGGGTGCATACGAGTAGAATTGTTGATGAAACTGAACGAGGATGTAATTGTAAGCATTTTTGTTAAGTAGAAGTATTTTGATAAGTGTCTTGAAGTCTTTCAAAAGTGTATGAATACATATTAAAACACTACATGTATATACATTTTAACTGAGTCGTTAAGTCATCGTTAATCGTTACATGTAAGTGTTGTTTTGAGACCTTTAGGTTAACGATCTTGTTAAATGTTGTTAACCCGAAGTTTATAATATCAAATGAGATTTTAAATTATTATATTATCATGATAGTATGATATATTAATATATCTTAATATGATATATACATTTAAATGTCGTTACAACGATAATCGTTACATATATGTCTCGTTTCGAAATCCTTAAGTTAGTAGTCTTGTTTTTACTTATGTAGTTCATTGTTAATACACTTAATGATATATTTAATTATCATATTATCATGTTACATATAATATAACAATGTATTAATATGCTTCATATATATTAAGTAAGACGTGGTTATAACGATAATCGTTATATGTATCGTTTCGAGTTTCATACGTCAATAGTCTCCTTTTTAAGTATATAACTTATTGTTACTATTTTTAATGAGATACTTGATAATCATTATATCATGTTAAACATATATATTTATTCATTTATGTATCATCATGTCATATACAACTTATAGCGCTCGTGAATCATTGATCAAACTGGGTAATCAGACGTTTACAAAATTTCCGTTTCAATTAACCAAGTCTTAACAAGTTTGATTTCTTAACATGTTGGAAACATTTAATCATGTAAATATAGTTTTCATTAAACATATAATCATAGAAAGGTTCGGAAAAGTTCGGGTCACTACAGGAGTGCTGTCCGAGTGATTTCAAACTTATTCTTCGAGCGGGGTAAAGCTAAGGAAATTATGGGTTATAGCTATGGAGGTTATAGGTAATGTTCAGGGGTATGTTCGTGAGGTCAATCTAGTGTTTATCATCCCCGTCGCGTCTACGTACTTTCCTGCAATATTGAATCTCAATATTGATATGTGAGCACTCATAACTTAACTTTTATATATTATTAGTGTATCCCTGACTAGTGCTCAAGTATATAGGATTATGCATGCTTGTACGTTTGATATTGTTGTTAGTTAGGTTATGTTGAATCCTGAATTAGATACATATGCTACTGAGATAAGGTATAGGATATGCATGTCGTTGGAAAGTTAGCGAAAAGTTAAGAACTTTTCATTTAGAACTTGTGTGATTTCGATGAACGGATTAAAAGATATAGTCAACTGAATTATTATTAATTTTAGTATTATTATTATTAAAATTATCATTTTGAATAGAATTATTACTTTTATAAAATATTATTATTGTTAATATTAAAAAGTATCGTTATTATTAAGATTATCACGATTAGAATTATCATTTTTTATCATAATTAATATCATCATTAGTAAATATAACTATTATTATTATTATTATTAGAAGAATAATAATTATTATTATTACAAAATAATACAACTTTTAATTATTATTATTATTATCGATATTATTTTAACAAATAAATATGTGATACAAAGATATTTTTACCACACGTAATATAATTACATTAATATTAATACCATTATATTTTTATGATATTAAGAGAACTTTATAAATTTTGTTACTTATGATATATAAAAATATATTTTATCATATATAAAGTTTAATATAAATTTTATTTATTAATAAATGACTTTTATTAATTACTCTAACAAAATCTGATAGATATATTTAAATATATAAAACGACTATATTTAAGTTATATAATAATCATGTATAGATTTTGGAAGTCATTTTGGGTCAAGTTGACTTTTGCATATTAGTCTCGAGCATTAGGATTGAGATACACTACGACTTGACCTAAATTGTTAGACAGATATTGATCAAACATATAAATATATATACTAATATAGGTTCGTGAATCCGAGGCCAACATTGCACTTGTTCAGTGCCGTCATATGCATTATTGCTACGAAATACAGTATTGTGAGTTTCATTTGCTCCCTTTTAAAATGCTTTTGCAATATATATTTTTGGGACTGAGTTTACATGCGCTTTTATAAATGTTTGACGAAATTGACACAAGTAATTGAAACTACATTATATGGTTGAATTGTTATACCGGACATCGCCCTTGTTGAACTTGGTAGCCTAAGAATTGGTGTTTATTATAATTTCCACCAATTGACGTGAATTCTAAAGATAGATCTATGGGCTTTGACACGCCCCAGTCAGAGAATTTGAACTGCTTTAGTACTTCGATGTTTATATGTTTGGGGATATTCTAGATGCATTTTGTTAATGTCGGTTACCAGGTGTTCAATCCATATGAATGAATTTTAAACACTTATGAGTGTATGATTATTGAATAAATAAAATCTTGTGGTCTATTAAAATTATGGAAATGATGGATTACGATAAACTAATGAACTCACCAACCTTTTGGTTGACACTTGAAAGCATGTTTATTCTCAGGTTTGAAAGAAATCTTCCGCTGTACATTTGCTCATTTTAGAGATATTACTTGGAGTCATTCATGGCATATTTCAAAAGACGTTGCATTCAAGTCGTTGAGTTCAATAGAGATTATTATTAATTAAATGACGAATTAGGTCATTTATAGGTTGGATATTATGAAATGGTATGCATGCCTGTCAACTTTCGATGTAATGAAAGGTTGTCTTTTAAAAACGAATGCAATGTTTGTAAAATGTATCATATAGAGGTCAAATACCTCGCGATGTAATCATATGTTATTGTATTCGTCCTTATGGATTGGGACGGGTCGCTTCACCAATCCTAATCGAGTCCAAGAACAAGATCTTCTAGAGCAACCTAGCCATGATCTATAATCCCCATGCTTACCCGAGCCGCCAATCATGCGAACCTATAAAAATAGCAACAAAGAGAGGGTAAGCTAATGTTTAGTGAATGTAAAGATACTATACACATACATATGCATAAAATGGCTACCCATCACCAAGCATCAAGATAAACACATACCAGCTCCGCATGGTAAACAAACTACAAAAGAGCACATACACAAAGTAGCTACACGCTACATAATCACCAAGCTAACGCCACATAATGCTACAACACAACGATAAGTATATACGCGTATACAATAAATATAATCAACAACAACAATAAGGTTAACCCCTTAACCCAAACCACATGAAGGTCGGCCGAACTACCCGGACCTTAGTGAATTCGCACTACCCGAGATTCACTTCCTTCACCACTTCTACAACCGAGGTTGGCCGAACTACTCGAGCCTTAGTGAATTCGCACAACCCGAAATTCACAACCTCATCACCAAGATGACCGAACTATCCGAGTCATCATGAATCCGCACTAACCGAGATTCATTTCCTCAACAACAAATGCTAGCAACCCATCGCCAAAAGGGTTATCCAATACGCTAGCCAAATCACCACACCAAGGGTAAAAACCCAAAACGCATAAGCATATCACATGGACCTGAAGCACAAGAGGAGTCCATTCACCCACACCAACATTGAGTAAACCCAAGCAAGGGTCACTCTACACACACGCACCCATTTTACACATACACATGTGCATAGTAAATTTACACTCACCTTGAAGTCTTGATGGATGCCAAACCAAACTCCGCAATCGCCAATGGAAAATACCTATTCCATTCATCACATAACGAGTAACACAATTAGGGTGGATATACAAATCAACCCAAATCGACAACTAGTGCAATTTCGACCCAAATGCACTTTTAAGCACAAACCGCGCCCAAACTAACCAATAATCACTAACACTAGTGACAATGGTCCTAATATACCAATTAAATCTAAACACAAGTGTTAAACACTTATCATTCTCAAAATCGCCCATAAACCCTAATTTGACCCATAAGAAGTCAACATTTCATCATAAACAAGTTTTGACACCAAAACATATTTAACTCAGGTTTACACTTCAACTTACTTCATTTTAAGTTTATGAACCTTATTAAATCGACAATCGGGTCACAATCATCACCAAACCCTAATTTTGACTCTATTCAAAATTAGTAAATCACGAGAACCCTAAAGGCTTCCAACACCTCAATAATCACTAAATACTAGGGATTACACTCATTTGCAAGTCTTACAAGCTTACACTTGCTCACCAAACCCAAAACCCACCAACATCAACAATAAACCCGAATCTTGGTGTTAATCTTCAATTAACAACTAATGGGGTTTCATTTATGAACATACAATCAAAAGCCCTAAATTTGAATGATGAACATGAAAATGAAATTCAGAGTTAGAGCTTACCGCTAGTATCACCTTGTAGCTAAGAACGAGGAGAACAAAGTTGCCTCTTACGCTTTCGATCAAAACCCGCTTCTTCCTTTCCAAAAATCCCTTTGAATCAATTGGGGTTTGAAGTTTTGAGAGGAAAATGAGAAATAAAAGGAAAAAGAAATGAAAGAAATGAAATGGGTGGATGGGATTTAAGATCCCAATCTGGCACACACGCAAAATGACCAAAATGCCCTCATATTTAATTTTAAATTGTGTTATCCGAAACAAGCTCAGCAGCATCGCCGTGTCGCGGCCTCCTTTTCTCGCGCCACGACAATTCACTAGGTTTGGGGTTCGTTTTACAAGCCATCTGATCTTGAAACTAGTTAAACGCCGCGCCGCGGCTCCTTCTGTCGCGCCGCGACCCAAAACGTGGTCTGATCATTTCTCGCATACATGAACTTTAACACACGAACATGTCTCAAACCCTTCATACACTAGTCGTACATACACGATACACCTATATATCATACACGGGGAAAACGGGGTGTTACATTACCTTAATTTCGGATTCGATTAATAATGAAATTTTTTCATCTTTTTTTTTTTTATCTTTGCTTCCAAGTCGTTAATGTATGCCTATCAACGTAAATAATGAATTTGCAGTATTATTATCTTCTAAATCTACATATTATTCTGTATGTAGTGATGGTAAACAATACATATAACTTATTAACAGGATTAAGAAATAACCTTTTTTCTTTCTATTGATTAAGAAATAAACTCGTCATTATATCTTTTGATTGATATTTGTAACACCCCGTTTTTCCCCGTACATGATTTACAGGTGTATCGCGTATGTACGATAGGTGTATGAAGGAATTGAGACATGTTCGTGCGTTAAAGTTCTTGTATGCGAAAAGTGATCAGACCAAGTTTAAGGTCGCGGCGTGGAGGAGTGGGTCGCGGCAGGACATTACAAACAAATCAGGATCAGGAGGCATGGTAAGAAAGGCACCAGACCACGCCTTGGGTCGCGGCGCGACAAGGCTCGTCGCGGCGCGGTATTTCACTGGTTTCAATTTCAGGAGGCTCGACAAGCAAGCATTAAAACACGCTTATTCTCGCGGTGCGACGAAGAGGGCCGCGGCGCGGCATTCTGGGTGAGCTGGTACCAGATTTGCAATTTTAAAGGATGTTCGAGGGCATTTTGGTCATTTCGTGTATGTGCCAGATTGGGATCTTAAATCCCATCCACTCATCTCATTTCCTTTTTATCTTTTTCCTTTTCTTCTCATTTTCTTCTCAAAAACTTCAAACCCCAATTGATTCTAAGGGATTTTTGAAAAGGAAGAAGCGGGTTTTGATCGAAAGCGTAAGAGACAAGTTTGTTCTCCTCGTTCTTAGCTACAAGGTGATACTAGCGGTAAGCTCTAACTCCGAAATTCATTTTTGTGTTCATCATTCAAATTTAGGGCTTTTGATTGTATATTCATACATGGAACCCCACTAGTTGTTAATGGAAGATAATAACTAGGATTCGGGTTTATTAGTAATGAAGGTGGGTTTTGGGTTGGTTGATGATTTAGCCTTGTTTAGGGCTTTTAATAGAGTGTAATCACTATGATTAGTGATAATGGTAGTATTGGAACTCTTTTGGGTGTGTTTGGTTGACTAATTTTGAAATTGGTCAAAATTAGGGTTTTGGTGTCAAATTGGGCAAGACAAGTGTTTAACACTTGTGTTCGGGTTTAATTGGTGTATTAGGACCATTCTTACTTATGTTAGTGATTATTGGTTAGTTTGGGCGCGGTTTGAACTTGGAAGTGCAATTGGGTCGAAATTGCACTAGTTGTCAATTTGGGTTGATTTGTAAATCCACCCTAATTGTGTTGTTCGTTATGTGATAATGGAATAGGTACTTTCCATTAGCGTGTTGCGGATTATTCAGTGGCATTCTTCAAGGCGACAAGGTGAGTGTTAATATCCTATGTGCATATGTATGTGTAGGATGGGTGTAGGTCGGGTGAAGTGATTCTCGGTTATAGAGCTCACTTCACATATAGGTGGATTTGATAGACTTGTGTATAGGTCCAAGTGGCACGGTTGTGCGTTTTGGTTGACCACCTTTGGCAAGGTGCAAATTTTGTGTGCACGTTATCACACGTGGTTGTGATGTGGATGATATAACCCCAATGGCGAAGGGTTTTGGATATTGAGAAGTGAGTCACGTGTGGATGTGGATTCACGATGACGCGTGTAGTTTCGTTCATCTTATTGAGTTGAGAAGTGAGTCACGTGTGGATGCGGATTCACGATGACGCGTGTAGTTCGGTCATCTTATTGAGGTAGTAATCTCGTGTGGTTGCGGATTCACTAAGGCTCGTGTAGTTCGACCAACCTCGATGTTGTTGTGTTAGTGAAAATAGTAGTCTCGTGTGGATGCGGATTTACTAAGGCTCGTGTAGTTCGGCCAATCTTCATTTTGGTATTTGGCTTTCGGTAATTGGGTTAAGGGGTTAACCTTGGGCGGTTTATGCTTTGTTATATATTGTCGTATTGTTGTGATGTAGCTAACCCTCCGGGTGTAGCTTATTTTGGCATTGTTCACATCGTCGTTGGTGAACTTACTTTGTTGTTATTTTAGCTTGTTGCTTAGTGATCGTACGGTATGCTTAGCTTAGCTTGCCTTTATGCTTGGATGCTCCGGTATGTGTTATTTGATTACTTGTGTGGCGTGTCCATTTTATGCATATATATGTATGTAGTATATTCTCACTCACTAAGCGTTAGCTTACCCTCTCGTTGTTTACATTTTTATAGATTTGCATGGAGGAGGTGGCTCGGGTAAGCGTGGGGACTAGTGGACTTGCGTAGTTGCTTTAGAAGATGTGATTTTAGATCGATAAGGATTGGGTAGCGTATCCTCAATCACCATGCTCGGTTTTGTTAGACATTAAAATAGTCGGGTTGTGTTTACCCGTTCGGATATTTAAACTACGTATTAAATGTTTGAAAGCTCATTTAACTTATTATTGTGTTAAAGATGTTTTTGGAAACATAATTGGGACCTAAATGTTAATGATATTAATGAATTATAAAGAAAAAATTTTACGGGCCGGTTTAAATATGAGTTGAGTTGTTTCAATATTCTTCATTTGTTTAACGAAGATATCTAATCCTTTCAATGTATATTTCATTTTTCGCCAAAATTTAAAAAAAAATAAAAAACTTTCCGTGAATTTAGCATTTATTTGGCTAAAAAGTTAATAATCCAATAAAAATTACGTTACATGAATTTTTTAATTCATAAATTTATTTATTCTTATATTTACAACTTATTAATTATTTATTTATTTTTATGCTATAAATAGTGTGACATCAATCGATTATAGTATCCTCTTCATCCTCTCTAACATCATCAACCCTTATAATCTTTACTCTTTTTTTGATTTTTCAAAACCCTAATCATCAACCATTCATTTTGCTATTCAAATTAACACTTCGGTCCTTCATTTTCATCACATTCTGATTATAATTCACCTAATTAAGCCCAATCACTCTTGTTTATTGTTAATTCAAACTCACAGCTGCTTCAGTCACTAGCCAAATTCAGTGTAAGTTATTCATATATATACATACGCATACATATATCTTATTTGATGTATTCTCATTCCGCTTTATTTCTTTTACGAGACATTTGTACATATAAACTATAAAATAACTCTTGAAATGTTGTTGATCTGATTTTCTGTATAATTGATTTACAGCGTGATATTTTTTTATCTGGTCAATTTAGGTTTTTAGTTGAAGTTGATTGATTTGTGTTTATTGCAAATATTTGATACAGTTCCGTGCTGCATCTTTTTAATGGCGAATATAGGTGTGAATCATGATCCTGGAGGGCCTCAATCAGGTATCATTTGATTGACCTAATTATTGTACCTACAGATATGTACATATATGCATGCATTCTGTCTTTTTATGGGTTCTCAAGTGCTTTGGTAACAAATTTGTGCAATTGCTTCATTTTAATATGTTTGTTGGTAATATTGTTGATTGTGCGGTTTAATACGTATTTTCATTGCATGTATTAACGAAATCTTAATCTTAATTTATAAGTGTAGGAGAATGTTTATAAGCTTTCCAATTCAGCTGGGATATAATGACTCTTTAAATGCCATCAAATTCGACTACGATATAACGACTTTTTCAATGCCATCAAATTTGGCTTAGATATAATGACTCTATCATTGTTTACTGACTATATGTTTTTTTTTTTTTTTTTTTGTTATTCAGGATCCTTAACTGACGCCTTATACAAAGAATTGTGGAGTGTATGTGCTGGGCCTCTTGTTAACGTTCCCCGTGAAAGGGAACGTTCCTCCCCCATTGGCATATGGAGCAGGTTTGTTATTTTTTCTGTTCATGTTAATTGCAACTTTGCAAGAAAGAATGCAGTCTCTTTCTGTTTCTTGTCTACATAAACTATATGATATGATTGGTTGCTAATATTATGTGTCGCTATGATTCGATGCGTAGCAGGGAATGTATAGTGTGCATATTGACAGTCTAGCATTAACTGTTGATCCATATACCTATATTGAATTACCTTTCAGATGCACCAATGAATATTTAAGGATAACTGAGGTAGTTTTTCAACCGTCATATTCGCAAATCTATTTTGCGCTTATCTTTATTGCCTGAATATAAAAACCCTTATAAGTTCACAGTATTTGATCTATGAACACCAGACTCTCAATTGAACAATAAATAAGAATTATAAGTACAAGAATTGAGAGAACACGATATGAAATATATGTTTGATAATATTGATCGTGCCAAAAGATACATCGAATAAAAAGCACACGTCCCTATTTATACAGATCAAAACCAAATCTGGAGATTTGATTTCCAAAACTACTTAGCTATAAATATGGAAAAGATAAACTAAAAACAAACCAAATTTGCTAATAACTAGGAAGTCAACTCCGGAGATAAAATCAAATCTTCAAAACAAATCTTCTTAATTAACAAGCATATCTTCAGAATATTCTATGGCTTCTGCTTCAAGAAATCTTCAAACGTTTACTCCAGCAATTCCAGAGTCTGTAACTTCAGACTCTAAATCTCCAGACTCTAAAATCTGCAAAATGCTTTTGACTCATCAGATTATTATTTTCATTTTCCCAACAATCCCCCCCTATCTGATGATGTCAAAACAACCTGTACTCCTAAACAAACATCTTTGCATACTCCCTTTCAATTAGCTTGCACTTGCCCTTCATATGAGAAATTTTCTTCAACATGCTCAGCTTGCTATGCAAGTGTTTTAACAACTGCACCCTGAAAGGAGTTGTCTGCTGTGTTTTACATCTGGACAGTAAACTGATCAACATATCAATGCTAGCTCCTTCAAACTGATCAAACCTAACCAACATTCTTTGATTTCCATTTGTCTTAAACATCAAACCATCCAAATACTCAACATACTTATCATCAACAAACTCTAAATGTTCAGGAACAGCATACCTTTCAACATGTCCCTTAGCTCTTCTCTCCTTCATCTCTAAATCAAACATTCCACAAAATACCTCATAATCCTTAAGACTTATAAACCCTTCTTCAAACACCAAATGTACCAGCATATAACCTCTCTTCAACACTTCTTGCACAATAACTTAATCATCTGTATACTCCTGGATACACACAGCTATGCCTTTTCACTCACAAAAACCCAATCGAACAATTTGATTCAATTTAACTCTTAATCTCCTTGAATAGCAACAACCACAACAGCACTAGAACTTCCTTGAATATCACCAACACCACCAACAGCAACCATTTGAGTATCACCAACACCCCTATCAGTTATATTCTCCCCCTCAATCTGATGCTCCCCCTCAATTTGAGCTCTCTTTGATTGCTCCCCCTCAACACTTGCAAAACCTGCATCTGCAGTACCTGTACCTGCATCATCTGACCTCTTTCTTTTCTCCCCCTTTTTGACATCATCTAAAGGCAGAGAAGATATGACCTTCCAAATTTCAGTTTGTTGATTTTTGAGGGAACAAATATCAGAAGTAAACCCAGTAAAGCATTGTCTCAGTTCATCAACACCAACCATCCTTTTCTCCAGCTCAGCCAACCTGTGATTAATTTTTGCAACAGACCCTGAATCACCTGCACTAGACAACTCCTGCATATCCCCAACCAACCTCCTTACCTCCAACAGCTCATCTTTTGAAACAAAATTATTATTAAAGTTAAGATTATTAATCTTAGACTGCACACCAGAGAGCTTGTCATCAAACTCCTTAGTCAACTTGGTCAAAGCCTGATGTAGGCCAACCATAGTGACTGGTGCCTCAGTCTGAGATGTAGTGCCAGAAGATAAGGGTAGGGTTGGTATGTCCTCACAGCCTTCCTGTTGTAAAGAAAGCTGATCCTTAGACATAGAAGATTTTGAGGCCTGTATCTCACCCTGTGACATGAGTGTGATATTGGCAGCCTGTGCAAGTAAGTGTAAGGATGGAATATTTGGAGTGAGTAGTGGCAGACTTAAGTCTGGGGTAGCAGTTGGCTTGGTCATTTCAGTAGGTTGTTGAATTTGGTTATTTGAGTCCAGGATTGGGACTTCTTCAAATAAGTCAACTGAGTGGGTTTCTTCAGTGACTGTAATGAGGGTATCCAAGTTTACTATCCTATCAAGTTTAGGTTGGGTCAAAGCACTGCCTTCACCAACCTCTAGCAGAGGTGATGAAGTAGTACTAGAAGCACCTTGCCTAGTGAATTTTTGAGGTGAATTCACAAGTGCTGTAACATCTAGGGTTTTAAGTATGGTGGTATTCTCAATATGAACTGGTGAGTTCATAAGGTTGGTTAAATGGAGATTTTGTTCAGTAGCAGCGGGAGAAGATGGGTTAGAATGAGGTGGGATTTCCTCATTCATGTCCTCAGCCTGCTCTGTATGTGTAACATCATGGGGTGGAGTATACCGTTAATTCCAATGATACCAAAAAGGCTCTCGTTATTGGTTTTAGCCCCAATAAGGCTCTAGTGTGCGGTTCATCCGTGGGTTACAAGCTTGTATATTCAAAGTTGTTCCATGTTTCGAAACAACCACACGTCGATTAAAATTACCGAGCCAACTAAACCCGGTGTCGGTGTAAGGCGGAAAAGATACTCGAGAGTGGTAATTTGTACAATTCAATTCAATTCAATTCTTGGGTAACAACTTTGACTCTGATTGCTCAGAATCTGCAGGTTGGTCTGCACGGACAAGATTGACCCAATGCATCATAACAGAAAGTTATCAAAAAGATTAACACAATCATTATCAAATTAATACTCCTGACAAAAATTTTTAAAAAGTTACCATTAACTCCCTTTATTAATACCAAATTTGACCCTTTTATTTTAGGAAATAGAATAAAGAAAAAAAATTAACTTAAAAACGAAATTTAAAAAAAAAAACTTTATTTGACTAAAGAAGGAAACAAATTTATACATAAAAATACACTTGAGTAAACTTTCCCAGACTCTGAACAATATTACGTCACCCAGACTCTAAGAAAATAATTCAGACTCAAGAAATATCATCACTGGACAACATTTCAATAGATGGATTTAACATTCCAAGTTGTCCAAGAAGATAGAAATGTCTTTCCTCGGGAAGTGCTTTAGTGAAAATATCTGCCAATTGATCCTTAGTACCAATATGCTTTAAAAACACTTTGCCCTTCTCAACACAATCCCTTATAAAATGATGCCTGATTTCAATATGCTTGGTTCTGGAGTGAAACACTGGATTCTCAGTAATAGCAATTGCACTTTCATTATAACACATTATTGGAGTTTTAGTTAATGTTAACCCAAAATCCAAAAGTTGATGTTGCATCCAAAGTAATTGAGCACAACAACTTCCTGCAGCAACATATTCAGCTTCTGCTGTGGAAGTGGCCACAAAATTCTGCTTTTTACTCGACCAGCTGACCAATTTTCCACCTAGCAATTGACATCCACCAGAAGTGCTTTTTCTGTCTAATTTGCAACCTTCATAGTCTGCATCTGTGTAACCAATTAGATCAAACCCTGAGTCTTTAGAGTACCAAAGACCCAGGTTAGGGGTACCTTTTAAGTACCTAAAAATTCTTTTCACAGCTTTAAAATGAGACTCCATAGGATCTGATTGGTAACGTGCATAAAGACATGTAGCAAACATTATATCAGGTCTACTAGCAGTTAAGTATAGCAAAGATCCAATCATACCTCTATAGGTTGTTTGACAAGTGAGTTTTCCAGATTCATCTTTATCAAGCTTTTCAGAAACACTCATTGGAGTTCTTAAAGTAGAACAATTTTTAAAACCAAATTTAGTTAACATGTCAGAAATGTAGTTACTTTGGTTAATAAAAATGCCTTCAGAACTCTATTTAATTTGCAACCCAAGAAAATAGTTTAAAGTACATAAATTGCTCATTCTATACTCTTCAGACATAATGTCAGAAAACCATTTTCTTAAGTGTGGATTAGTAGACCCAAAAATAATGTCATCAACATAAATTTGAACAAGTAACACATCACCTTTGTCCTTTTTGATAAACAAAGTCTTGTCAATGGCTCCTCTAGAAAAATTCTTTTCTAGAAAAAATGTTGACAACGTATCATACCAGGCTCTGGGAGCTTGCTTCAGACCATACAATGCTTTCTTCAATCTGTAAACATGCTTAGGAAATTTTTTACTTACAAAACCAGGAGGTTGTTTCACATACACTTCTTCTTGCAATTTACCATTCAGGAAAGCACTCTTCACATCCATTTGAAACACCTTGAAATCTTTATGAGCAGCATATGCCAGAAACAGTCTAATAGCTTCAATTCTAGCAACAGGAGCAAAAGTCATATCATAATCTATTCCTTCTTCTTGTCTATACCCTTGAGCAACCAATCTTGCTTTATTTCTGATCACAACACCATCTTTATCAACCTTGTTTCTGTAAACCCATTTTGTGCCAATAGTAGTTTTACCAGCAGGCTTTGGAACCAATTCCCATACATCATTTCTTTCAAATTCTGTCAATTCTTCAGTCATAGCCTCAACCCAGTCATTATCAACCAATGCCTCATCTACTTCTTTAGGCTCAATAAGTGAGAGAAAACTTGAAAAGAAGCAAAAATTTGCTGTAGCAAAGTTAGACACAGGTGTCTGAGAAGAAGAACTAGGCTTAGGCAAACCTGTAGGATCCACAACATAGTCCTTAAGATGCTTTGGAGGAACTATATTTCTAGATGATTTCCTAGTAGGAACAGTGAGATCCAAAGTGGTATTTGATGACTGATCACTTTCTTGATTGACTACAGGTTCATCTTCCTGTGGAGATTCTTCTTTTCTAATAGGAACAATGAGATCCAAAGTGGTATTTGATGGCTATTCAATTTCTTGATTGACAACAGATTCATCTTCCTGGGGAGGTTCTTCTGTGAGAGTATTATCTGCAACTTCATTTCTCAAACCAGAAAAATTTGGTTCATCTAACTCAGACTCTAAATCCAGAGTCTGAACACTATTCCCTAAAATCAAATTTGACAATTCACCAAGTGCAGATAGTTCATTCCTGAATGACTGATCCATTTCTAAAGAACTTTCATCAAAAGAAACATTAATGGATTCTTCAATCTTCATTCTCCTCTGATTGAATACTCTGTAAGCTTTAGATACAGAAGAGTATCCCATAAAAATACCTTCATCAGACTTTGGCCTCATTTTATCAAGTTGATCCCTATGATTCAAGATATAGCACTTACACCCAAATACATGAAAATAATGAATAGTAGGCACCTTTTTGTGATATAACTCATAAGGAGTTTTGCCATGTTTCTTCACAATCAAGGATCTATTTTGAGTGTAACATGCTATATTGACAACTTCAGCCCAGAACCTTAGGGCAACATTTGATTGACATAGCATGGTTCTAGCTGCTTCAATAAGTGTTCTATTTCTTCTTTCAGCAACTCCATTTTGTTGTGGAGTTCTAACAGCAGAGAAATTTTGACCATTTCCAGACTCCACACAAAAATCAATTAAAGTGACATTTTTGAACTCAGTACCATGATCACTTCTCAACTGTTTGACAAGAACACATTTTTAAACCTGCTCTCTCTTGATCAAATTTATGATTTCTTCAGGAGCATCACTTTTTGCAGCTAAGAAAATAACCCAAGTAAACCTAGAATACTCATCAACAATTACCAGAGAATATCTTTTCCCACCCAGACTTCTAGTGTTCATTGGACCAAACAGATCCATATGAAGCATGTGAAGTGGATCACTAATAGTAGCTAGGGTTTTTGAGGGAAATTTTGTTTTGGTCTGTTTACCCATAATACAAGCAGAACAAGGCTTATCTTTCTTGAAAGGTTGTTGTGGAAGACCTCTTACAAGCTTCTTTTTGGAAAGTTCATTGATATTTTTAAAATTAAGATGATAAAGCCTTTTGTGCCAAAGCCAATTGAGCTCAGGGACAGTCTGAGAGTACAGACATGTCTCAATTTTAGCATCCACAGATTCTAGATCCAGCATATACATATTTTGAAATCTCCAGGCCACAAGTGTTGGCCTTCCTTTAGGATCATAAATAATACCAGCTTTCTTCCTAATTCTAATTTCACAGTCTTCATCAGCAATTTGGCTCACACTTAGCAGATTATGCTTCAGCCCTTCAACTAAAGCAACTTTCTTAAATGTAACACTTCCAGCTTTAACAGTATCATAACCAATAGTCTTTGCAACAGAATTATCACCATATCTTACAGAAGGACCTTTTTCTTCAATAAACCCTACAAGATGCTCTTTGCATCCAGTCATGTGTCTTGAGCAACCACTAGCCAGATACCACATGTTACCCTGTTCCACAAGACACAAACAAAAGAAAATGATTAGTTTTTAAGGGGAACCACTTTTCAGTGGGTTCAGTTGGAGTGCTCTTCACTCTCCAGACAAAAGCTTTGTTTCCAATCCAAATCAACTTTTCCATTACTGTTTTCAAAACACCTTTATTTTCACAAGCTTTAGGTTTCCATACCTTCTTAATTTTCTCAGGAAAACAAGATGTTCTTTTAACTAAAGGTTTTTCTTGACTCTTGATTTTTTCACTGAGTTTTGAAATTTTCTTTTTGAGTTTTTGAATAGTCTTAGCTTGTTTTGACTTTGACCTTCTTTTAGTTAACCTTTTTAGATCTGGACAAGTGTCAGTGACAGATGATGATTCAGAATTGCTCTTGCAACTTGACTCTTGGGTGTCAGACTCTAGGTCAGAACATACACTATTATTTTGAGAGACTAAACTATTAGAGTCTGAAGGTTTCAAAAGTTCAGAATCTAGTGGATTTCTGCTTTCAAGTATTATAGTCTCAGAAGGTTCAACAGGATCTAAAGATCTTACAAAAGCATTAGTTAAAATCTTTTTGTCACCATCAAATTTTACAAAAGTGTTTGGCAAAATGTCAGGTTTGAATACACTAGGATCAACTTCCACATTATTATTTAATATGTAGTTTTCACCTAGTATAGCTTTGACATCATTTGGAATTTGTTTGGCAATAGCATCAGAATTCTTTTTAGAAGAAACACACCAAGATTTACAAATTATTTCATAGTGATTTGACCTTTTCATTGATCTTCCTAATTCTGTATTTAACCTTTTAGTTTCTTTTGTGTATGCCATTTTATAAGTGTCAAGTTCTGCCTCACATTTTTACAATTCTTTAATTTCAGCATCTTTGTTTTTGATGGTATTTTTAAGATCAAAAATTTGTGTTCTTAATCTATCAATATCATCTAAACACCATTGAAAGTCAAGCAACAAGTACTGAAACATTCTCACTTTTTCATTATCAAGATAATTCACAAAGTTTTGTAACTTATAGGCAGAAGTTTTATTGCAAGTAGAGTCCTTATCCATCTTCTCAACAGCTTTCAGATCTTCCTCAAACTTGCTAGAACCACCATCCCTTTCAATTACAGCCATATCTGGAGTAGTAATAGTACTGATAAGAAAAATATGGAGCGTTTTAAAGATCACCGAGATAGGATTTACACCTTTCCCGCTCTGATACCAGTTATAAGTTCACAGTATTTGATCTATGAATACCAGACTCTCGATTGAACAATAAATAAGAATTATAAGTACAAGAATTGAGAGAACACGATATGAAATATATGTTTGATAATATTGATCGTGCCAAAAGATACATCGAATGAAAAGCACACGTCCCTATTTATACAGATCAAAACCAAATCTGGAGGTTTGGTTTCCAAAACTACTTAGCTATAAATATGGAAAAGATAAACTAAAAACAAACCAAATTTGCTAATAACTAGGAAGTCAACTCTGGAGATAAAATCAAATCTTCAAAACAAATCTTCTTAATTAACAAGCATATCTCCAGAATATTCTATGGCTTCTGCTTCAAGAAATCTTCAAACGTTTACTCCAGCAATTCCAGAGTCTGTAACTTCAGACTCTAAATCTCCAGACTCTAAAATCTGCAAAATGCTTTTGACTCATCAGATTATTATTTTCATTTTCCCAACAACCCTTATTCGTTTACATGTCTACCATTTCAGGTGAGTAGTAGATTTGACGAGGGACGAATTTCGTTTGAAAAGTATGTACTTAGTTTGAGGGAACTTGTTTACTGCTCTAGGATTTCAGCACTACTTCCCTAAACCTAATCAGCAAAGCAATGCTTATCATGTACTTTATATTTTTCTCTGTACCTAAATATTCTTAGTATCTTATAAATTGAGTTTTATATGCTATTTTTTTCACCTATAATTAATGTTTGAGTTATGATCTCAGGTTGACATTTACAGCGTGGAAACTGCCATTTGGAGAGCAATCCCCTTTCCTCCTTATTTCACTTACTAATTATACTTAATTACTCTGATTAATTAGTAGCTGTAAAACTCGTTGGGTTGCCAACTAACAGTTCATCGACCCACGATGTGTTCAGCCAAGCAATCTCTTCCTCATCCCATTAGGGCAAATCAATAACTTGTTTATCATCCAGCCCACAATCTTCAAAATCATCAAGATTCGCAAACTTATTAAACGATTCATTATTTGGGTAAATAACGCGCCAAGTTCTAAATCGGGGTCCAAATATTTACAAATTTCAGATAATGTCATTGAGTCATCAACAAGAAACGGGTCCAACGATTCTTCATTCAAATGATCAAAACTTTCGTTCTTTTTGAATATGATAACTTGCATATGATAACTGCAGAACGTGTATCTCCATCAACAAACGTGGACAATTTTGAATCGCTTTTCAAAGTCACAAGAGGGACATTCAATTACATATACTCGATCGTACAAGAATACATAAGTTCCCAACGTACAAAATTTGAGTTTTCCAGATGGAACAATGCCGATAAAAGATCAAATAGCAATAGCACTGAGAAGGTTATGTTCGGCCCGGCCGAGTTAACCAATGAGATCAAAAACTTCATTGGGATGAACCTACAGACCGTGATTGACGTCAGTTGGTTGTTCGTGGTGGCGTTGGGTTTACAATGAGAGAAACATCTTTCATGGTCATCTGAACAATTTCTCCTACTAAGATCCGCTTAAGCCATATGGGGAACTTGTTTACCACTCTAGGATTTCAGTACGATAAGATGTCTACTTACAATTATCACTACTTCCCTAAACCTAATCAGCCAAGCAATGCTTATAATGTATTGTATATCTTTCTTTGTTCCCAACTCTTTTTATTTTTATTTTTTTAAATTATAAATGGAGTTATATACTTGTATATACTATTTTTATCTCCTATAATTAATTGTCGAATTAATTATAATCTCAGGTTGACATCAACTGCCCCTTTTCCTCTTGATTTCACTTCTTTTTACATCAAGGGTCACCGGTGCTTTTAAATGGTTGTGTACATTTGATAATGTACACATTGTTTAATCATAAAATTTGATGCAACTGTTTACATAAATCTATTTGCCTAATGCACTTAATGCTTGGATTATTTAAGGATCGGTTGGTTGTGATAGAATGTAGGTACATCATGTGGGCTTTGAACAATTATGAGAACCCAAAGTCTTGGGTGGTGATATGTAACATGTGTACCATTCATCATCGCTGTCGCCACTTTCATTGCTGTTGTTGTCTTTGTTGTCGCTGCCTGAAAAACATTGAATCAAATTTTATGATTGAACTGTGACACTTAACTCGTATTATACAAAACTGTGACACTTCCAAGTAGGTACCGATATGATTTTTAACTCGTATTGTCCAAACTGTGACACGTAACTCGTATTGTACCAAACGGTGACACTTGCAACAAATAAATGAAAGTTTGTACTTTATTAGACTGATATGGTTTTTTTTTTTTTTTTTTTCCTGAAAGGCAAGCAAATTTATATTATAAGAAGAATCAATTACACGAGATAAAAACTTGCAAGGAGCTAGACACAGCACGACATACAACGACTAATTTAGGACACACACACACACACACACAAAAACTCGAAAATTATATAGGGCGCACAATCACGAAAAACTAGCAAGGAGCTAGACACAGCACGACATACAACGACTAATTTAGGACACACACACACACACACACACACACACAAAAACTCGAAAATTATATAGGGCGCACAATCACGAGGGCATTATAGATAACACGACACGACAACTGAGAAAACTATGATTCCGAGTCCGATGATGTATCTGAGTCCGAAGACGCACAAGAAGAGCAGCATGAGCAACAGCCAATATCTTCCTCCGATTTATTCATCACATTGTTGATAAAATATCTATATTGCCATCGAAAATTATCTCGACGTCGGTTACGCTTCATATTATTTCTACCCCATACATGATTAATAAAATGACTTTTGATCAAAGGATGAGCTTTTTTCCTTTTAACACGAAAACGAGCAACTGCGGTATGAGCTGGAATAGAAGTCACGACACATTCCTTATCGAACGTACTAGGATCACCCACTTGAAGAGCAATTGTCCCTATTTGAGTCAACAGTACAATCTGGCCCAAAAGTTTGATCCAGCCCAACATGTTTTTGAAATTGCCTTGGAGATTCCACCGACCCAGCATCACGCGTGCTATTAATTTCCTCGAGACCAGCGCCGTTCATCTTGGAAAACGAAGAATCCCTCGAACTTTGAACTGCATCCGACATTGGGCCATCGATTATTTCCGGTGTGGATACCGGTGCCGGAGTATCATCGGACGAAGCCCAAAAATTCTTGTTTTCAGGCGGCACAAACTCACCATCTTCTACCTCATCGATTGTTGCAGCAAGTGCATAATTACCCTGTTCTTCAATAGGTTTCCCTATGATTTCTTCATCACAGGAACGCTTGATCTCACCCATTTTTGATGATTCCTTGTTTTCACTAACCGATTTATTACTCTCGTTCGACAGTTCATTATCACCTTCTGATTTATCTTTGGCCGATTGAAAACCTCCATCTGCGACATCGACCTTAAGCTTGTTCACTTCAACCAGAGACCAAATTAACCGATCCTTGTTGAAACTAAAAATGAGATTGTGGTTGTTCACCGAATCAGGAAGATCGAATACTATCCATTTACCCCTGACTTTTACCTCGATGTGATTAGATAAAGGAATCTGAGATACTTTTGGTTTATGTATAACCGATTCTGCGAAGCTTTTGCCTACCCATCTTGAAGGTTTTGACGATCCCTGATTTCAGGGAGCAGGAGGGAAGTCTTCAGACCCCTCAACATTCAATTTGAACTCACGAACCTTACTCGATGACTGTTTATCTGTACCCCTCTCCACAGCCTTGTAAGCACGAACCCATTTCCCGTTAACTTGTATGGTGTTTAATATTCTGGCAAAAGATTTGGTATCCGTGATGCCTTCAAAACGGACATACCCGAAACGTTGGCCGCTCGACAATCTCTTACGTGTAAAGTACACGTCTTTGAGATTCTCGTATTCCTCGAAAAATCTTCGGCAATCGTCAGGAGACCATGTATCCGGAAAATTAAAGATCAAGAACGAAGTTATTCGACTCTCACTCGACTTTGTAAACGAAAAGCCGTTTGGCTTCGACATTGAGATTACATCATCGTCCGCCAGAAAATTGACCGGGGGAGATGATGATTGAGATGATGGGTTTGGGTGGTTTTGTTCTTAGGCAGAAATAGAGAAAAAATATCTACCTTTGTTTGTTGTTTTTGTTTACAGTTGAAATTATTGTAAACCTATTACTCAGCTAGTACAACAGCATAACAATGTAAATGGATCTCGAATCAATGAAAAAAGAGTTAGACGGAAAATGATAGATATAATAGTAATCAAATAAACCACACCACAAGGGATAATGTTAAACTCTAATTAAACCATAGTAAAACAACATTTCAAAACTATTTTCGTTCCTTTTTTTTTTTCAATTTATAATCTAGAAAAATGATAATCTACATATCTGATGAAGAATCAACGAAAACGAAACCCTAATCGAAGTGGTGGTGATTAATTGAAGTGATTTAGGGTAATTGAAATGGAATTTTAGGGTTTCAACCGGATCTATAGCTATGGTGGAGAGGCGGCGATCTATAGCTAGATGTATATGAGTGTGTGTTTGTAATGATCGAATAAATGGAGTGAATAAGGAACGAAAGTACGATAAAACGTAGATATTACCGATTGTCTGCCGTGGGAGAAGCTGTGGAGAGATACAGTGCGAGGTTGAAGAAGACGGAATTACACTGATATGGTTTTAATTTCTTTTACAGACCGGTTTATTTTTATCAACCTTTATGAGTCTATCTGTTTATGTCATATATACTTAGGAATAGGGGGTGTGAGCATAGATACATAAATACTTAAATTGAACTCATATCGCATTGGTATTCGGTACCAATTGAAGACATATGATACGAACATAAGAAAACTTACATTTAGAAAGAGTAAAAATCTGTGGAAAAAGGAGAAAATCTATCACCGAAACTTATGTATTTAAATCACCCTTAAACAAGGAGAAAGTAGTTTAATGATTGGGCATATGCAACATAAACGGAGATTATGAGTTCAATTGAATCCTCATGTTCCTTTAAAAACGAGTTACACGATTACATTCTCTCAATACTGTGAGACGAGTAATTAGACTCTCAACGAGTCGGTTTTTTCTTTCAATTGTTATGCCCAAAAATACTCGTATGTTTGTTATAAAAAATTGTTTTTAGGTTAATAGTAGTGATTGGTCTTGATTTACCAGAGCTCTACATGTGCATTCATACCTGGTTACTATTGTTTTTGATTTACATTTTGTATGTAGCCATGCTTTACTTTCTTTTATTTGTATGTAGCCATATCAGTGTGAATTGGTGTGATCAGTAATTCATACCTCGTTACTATTGTTCGTGATTTACACACAGTAGCATGAATACCATTATTTCCTTTATGACTACTCTGTTTTTAGCCATATTCATATGTCATTATTAATTATTGTTTATGAACGAAAGTCTTTGTTGGGTATTATTGTCCTCCAAACATGGCTTTACATTATGTATCCCAATACACTTATTTCTTCTCCAAGTTTCTTCCCACTACTGAAGTCGTTGTCCATGTGTCTCTATTATTGCATCATGTGTGTATCTATGGAACGTTTATCATGTTAAAGTCGCGTATATTTCATTTGGTTGATATCGTCAAATTGTTGGTTTTTGGCTTACAAGAACCAAGCTGCATTACAAACCAAACTATATCTAGTAAGTTTTTAACTGAAACTGTGACACCCAATCTAATCTAATTAAAATATTAAAAGGTGAATGACGAATTAGAAACCTACTTTAAGAAACTTTGCTAGTGCAGACCACCATTTTGAGCCGCTCAAATTGGCCCGGCCGACTAGTGGACTTCTCCTTCGACTTAGTTTTCTGATTAACTATGTTTTCCTTTTTATTTTACACGGCCCATTTTGGGTGTGCATGGGCTTTTAAATAAACTTACTCCTTGTTATGGAGTATTATAATTTATACCTATCGCCATCGGGGCATTACGGAGAATTTGTGGGTGACAGACTGATAGTATAAAAATTTACGAGAAAGTTGGTTTTGGTGGACATTGTGAGCTTTTTGAGACTTTCTTAAGACCACTTCTAGTGGTAGGGGCATCTGTTGATGGTGTGGGTTGATTGTTGTACTTTTTTGATGATTCAGATGTGGGTTTTTTTGTGAATGGTGGTGTGGGTTTTTTGATTTGGGTTAGAAGTGTTGTGATGATGTGTTCAAATATATTTGGTAAAGTAGTTAAAAGGGGATAAAAATTATATTTTTAAAATAATAAAAAAATTAAAAAAACAAAGCAACGGGTGTTAGTTATTCCGTTGCTTACCAACACACGCGGACCAAATGCTTGAATCCCACGCCCCACTACTTGAAAATCAGGCGTGGCTTTTTGCCATATAGGCAACCCATGGGCGTTGTCAAGCCCCGATACAAGTCGTCTAACACTACTAGAAAAAAGAGGACAGGCGACAAAGCCCTTTTGCGGCGCTCTGAACTCGTCGCAAATGCACCACTAAACGACAAAAAGTTCAGTCTTTTGACCAGCCAAATGGGACCTACGTGCAATTGCGGCGATGCTTTGTGGGTCGTCGCCGCAAATAAGTTTATAGTATTCTCTGGTCAAAGGTTGAACTGTGTGCCCGGATGCTTGTCGCCGCAAAAGGTGCTCCGCAAATAAGGGTCGCAACAGTTTTTTGGCTCTTAATTTTTCCCACCGTACTAGTTCCCACTAGATTCTGTCTCGCGCATTAATTGAGCGCCTCAAATGGTGCGCCGCAAAAGGTCTGATACAGATTCTATAAATAAAGAGCATCAATAAATAACTAACATTACATAATTTTTAACATCATACACACATCAAATACATCGAAAATGGTAATTGTTCCATCGATGATTGTCTCTTTGGAAGTGTATTACGGAAGTAGATTCCGTAATCAAATGGGAGATTACGATTATACGAGTAGTTCGAAATCTACGTTCGAAGAAATTGATGTTCGCGACGTAGGTTTAGAGGACCTTTTATACTTTTTGAAAGAAATGGTTCCGTTCGAACACACGGACGTCTTGTATTACGAAGATGACTATGTTCCGGAATTGTCCGCTACATATCTCCGAACAGAGGATCAGTGGAACGGTATAAAAGAAACCCCGAGTTGGCGTTCTAATCGCATTTCTCTTTATTTAGTTTTGGAAGATGAATAAACTTGTTTTAATTTCCGTCAACTAAACTGTTAAGTTTAGTTAATTTTGGTATTAATTGTATCGTTTTTATTTTGTTGTTAATTGTATCGTTTTTATTTTAGTATTAGTTGTATCGTTTTTATTTTAGTATTAATTGTATCGTTTTTATTAGTTATGTTGAATAAAAATTGTCATTTTATTTTTCCAATTTAGTATAATTAAAACACTACAGACGACAAACATTTAATCGAATATTATAAACAATACATTTATTACAGAGTAGTAAAATATTGTGAATTAAACAATACATTTATTACGGAGTAGTAAAATATTGAGAACACTACATTATAAAAATACCTGAGCTCAATGCTGCTAGAACATCCGACAAACATTTATTACGGAGTTGTAAAATATTGAGAACAAAATTAAAATAATCATTGTTAGAATTGGCTGTGTATATATATTTCTAACGTTACATTTGATGTTCTTTATATCCACAAATAACATTCACATCATTAGTGATGAAGTCTACTATGGTACTGTTATCGGTTCAACTAATTTCATTAACATCATTAACGTTTTGAGGTTTCTAAGCGAGTTCGCATCGTCTACAGCCTATGATGAAGTCTACTATGGTACTGTTATCGGTTCCCCTGATTTCATTAACATCATTAATGTTTTGAGGTTTCTAAGCGATTTCGCATCGTCTACAGCCTCTGATGAAGTCTACTATGGTACTGTTATCGATTCCCCCAATTTCATTAACATTATTAACGTTTTGAGATTTCTATGCGAGTTCACATCGTATACAGCCTCTGATGAAGTCTACTATGGTACTGTTATCGGTTCCCCTAATTTCATTAACATCATTAACATCTTGAGGTTACTAAGCAAGTTCACATCATCTACAACCTCTGATGAAGTCTACTATGGTACTGTTATCGGTTCCCCTAATTTCATTAACATCATTAACGTTTTGAGGTTTCTAAGCGAGTTCACATCGTCTACAGCCTCTGATGAAGTCTACTATGGTACTGTTATCGGTTCCCCTAATTTCATTAACATCATTAACGTTTTGAGGTTTATAAGCGAGTTCACATCGTCTATCGCCCAATTAGATGATATGTAACGTCGTTATCGGATGTTAGTGTAGTAGATGAATCGAATATTATACAAAGAATGTGAATTAGGGTTTAATTAGGGGTTAATTAGGGATTAGGGTTTAGGGTATAAATAATAGGGTTTGAATAGTGTTTATGGCGTATAATATAACACATAATTGTTAACTATAAACTATTTTCAAAAGAAAATACATCAGTTACTTCAAACGATAATACATGAGTTACTAGAAACCAAAATTAATTCTGAAACTACAAACTACAACACAATACTTCCAAATGGGATTACATCAGTTACTTGAAAATGAAATACAACACAAATGCTACAAAGTACAAATTAACATCAGTTTCAACATTTTTGCTTGACGTTTTGCAGATTTGAGTGAACGTTCTAGAGCTCTTTTGGACCTTAACAATTTTGGTATCACTTCAAGTGCCCTATCAGACCAGAGCGGATCAATCCAAATTTCTCGCTTTCTACAAAGTTTAGACATCAAGGTGCCGAACCTACCACCACAACCATAATATCGTCGACCGTACTGGTAATCATCTGTCAAGCAAGTTTTGAGAACCATATTTGAACCACAAGTTCGACAAAATTTCATATCCAAAGTTTCCACTGTACCATAATGCTAATTATCAGCCATATTGTTGCAGTCATCTAGTGTTGTGATTAGTGGGGTAGTTATATAGAAGAATTTTCTCGTACAAAAAGCCATCATCCATTTTTTCGCCCAAAATTTCCAACCAAATGTTTCTCGCCGAAGATTTGACGTCACATGTGACGATGAAGATGACGATGATGATAACGGCTTAATTTAACGATGATGATGACGATGATGATGATGACGATGATGACGATGATGACGATGATGATGATGATGGTGATATGTGACGATGATGATAACGGCTTAATTTAACGATGACGAGGATGATGATGATGATGATGATGACGACGATGATGACGATGATGATGACAATGATATGTGATGATGAGGATAACGGCTTAATTTAACGATGATGAGGATGACGATGATGACGATGATGATGGTGATATGTGACGATGATGATAACGGCTTAATTTAACGATGACGAGGATGACGATGATGATGATGACGATGATGATGATGATGATGATGATGATGATGATGATGATGACGGTGACATGTGACGATGATGATAACGGCTTAATTTAACGATGATGAGGATGACGATGGTGACGATGATGATGATGACGATAAGTCTAGACGACTTTTTTTATATACGTAAATATATATATATATATATATATATATATATATATATATATATATATATATATATATATATATATATATATATATATATAATTTAATGAATAAATATTAAGATTATTGTTAATTAAGAATAATGGTATTATAAAAACTAAAAAAAAAAGACATTTTTTGATTAAAAAAAAAAGGCAGCCATTTGCGACGTGGCTTGCCTCAATTGCAATCCCCCAAAATTGTCCACGAAAGTCGAATTTCCCTCTCAAAAAATTTAATAAACCGCCAAATTTATTTGCAGCAATGCTTTATCATTAGCGACGAGGCTCGCCGCAAATGGTACCTGGGTACACGTATGTGCCATGCTTTTAATGACCATTAATGATTTTCCTGCTTGTATTAGTTTGTATGGTTGGAGTGGCCAAGGATATTATGCATTCTCTACATGTAATGTCGACACTCCTTGTGTACACGTGTTGTCTAAAATTGTTTATTATGGCCATAGAATTTACCTGGAAGAGGATCATCCATTGAGGCAAAGCTTATCATTCAATGGCGAGATAGAGACTAGGCCTCCTCCTCGTAGAAGAATCAATGATGAGATCTTAGAACAACTTAGACCATTTTCTAGAAAAGCATTGCAACGTGAACCGGGGAAACATCCGGAACATGGGGGAAGAAAAGGAGACGTGATGAGACGGTTGAAGGTAATTGGAGTAAGAAATCTATTTTCTACGAGCTTAGCTATTGGTCTAATGTTGAACTGAAACATAATCTGGATGTCATGCATATAGAAAAAAATGTGTGCGAAAGTTTGTTGAATACTTTGCTAATGCACAAGGAAAAATCGAAAGACACCGTTAAGGCAAGGAAGGTGTTAAAAGATTAGGGCATTAGTTCAGAGTTGTGGATGAAACCAACATGTAATAACGGAAAGAAAGAAAAACCTCATCCTAAGTACTCCTTTTCAACTGCCGATCGAAGTCTATATTGTCAATTCATTAGGGGTGTTATATTACCTGATGGCTTTAGTTCAAATTTTTGAACTAAAGTCGTCGATGATGATACCAAAATATCAGGGCTCCAGTCTCACAACCATCGTTTAATGATGCAACGGTTGCTTCAGATTGGTTTACGAGCTTTCTTGGACTCATTTATTTCAACCCCACTTATTGAGCTTTGTTTATTTTTTAAACAACTTTGTGCTTAAACCTTGAAGATTTTTGACATGCAAGCCGCCAAAACTCAGCTGATAAACATTTTGTGTTCGCTCGAGCAAATATTTCTTCCATCATTTTTTGACATAATGATTCATTTAGTTATGCATTTGCCTGAAGAGGCTATTCAATGCGGCCCTGTTTACATGAGGTGGATGTATCCATTTGAAAGATACATGAAAAAGTTAAAGAATTATGTCAGGAATAAAGCTAGACTGGAAGGTTCTATTGCCGAGGGGTATGTTGCAGATGAAGCCTTAACTTATGCCTCAAGGTATCTTGACACTGTACAAACAAGATAGGCCAGACAGAAATTTTGACGCTACAGTTCCCCAATGTAAGCATTACGTCTTTCAGTCTGTTTGTAGACCTATTAGTAAAGGTGACGATGTAGATTTGGATCCCGACACTAAGGCTAAAATTTCTTGGTTCGTACTTAACAACAGCTCAACGCTTGACAAATACAAGGAGTAAGTGTTTATTTCCCCTCATATTTTATTTGTAAGTTATATATTTGATGATTATACTAATATATCGAATATTTGCAGTGACTTTACAAATGAAATGCGGAGTGCTAATATGGAAAAACAGTTTCCGGGTTGGTTTAAACACAAGGTAAACTCGTTGCCCTGCATCACCCTTTATAAGTAATGATTTTCTTATCTTGTCTAACCTCGTCTTTTTTGTAGATCAAGTCTTTGTGACTAAATGACGAGTTACTTGCTTTGGCACATGGACCAATACATGTAACATCTTACACCGCTTGCATATGTAACAGTGTGAGGTTTGGGTTCAAATTCGAGATATGCCGAACAACACAGAACAATGAAATTTCATCTCCTGGTGGTCCTGGGGGAACACTTAATTATGGTGTGTTGGAAGAAATTATGGAGCTTAATTATTTATTTAGGTCCAATAATGTTTTTTTATTTCGCTGCAAATGGTTCAGAACCGCCGGCAATAACTGTGTCACAAAGAATAACATAACCACCATTAATACTCAACAAGAATGATATAAAGACAATCAATACATCCTTGCAACACAAGCAAATCACGTCTTTTACCTTGATGGCCTGACTAAAAGAAGAGGTCAGCAAAGCAAGTATTGGAAGGTTGTTCAAGAAGTACACCAGCGGAACACTTGGGATCGATATATCTTCGTTGGAGATAACGAGTTGGATCTTATCAATGGCAGCACTTTGTCAGATATTCGTTTGTCTTATCAATGACCCAAATGCGTCAGGGTCGAAATGGGCATTAAGGACACTCACAACCAAATGTCAATGTATTTGATGAACCCTTGCCTTCTATTCATTAACACTTCTACCTTTTTCACCTCCATCTAGGGATGGCAATAAATTGAATATGGATTGAATGATGCCATATTCATATCCATTTAACTTTCAGCTCATCCATCCATATCCATATCCGTTGGATTAAGCGGGTCAATGGATATCCATTGGATATTAAATAAAATGTTAATCTAACAACGATTTTGACAGTTAGATATAGATTATAACAAATGTAAATGTGTAATCTTTATGTTTTTAGTTTATTACACATGTTTTGATTGTAAGTTATCGCCGATTGTGATTTTAATTGATCAAAATACGCTACAATATAAGTAAATATATGTTTAAACTAATCTAAATGTGTAACGTTTAATATTATTAGTAATAATTTAATAATTTTAACTTTAATAACCCTTATTTTCGTTGATAATTTAAAATTTTGTAGGTATAAGTATATGTATATCGATATGTAGACGCGTATGCATGTATTTTAGTACGTATATATGTATCCATAGATTTATTTCGGGTGATATCGGATATATCCATGGATGATAAATTGTCATCCATATCCAATCCACGAAATATTTAGATCATCCATATCCATTACTTGCCCATTTACATCATCAATATCCATTATAAATGGATCCATGCGGGTGAATATCTATGGATGTAACATCAATTGTCATCCATACCTCCATCCCAAGTAAATATAATCCCAAAACCACCCACTTCATCCTCCGGCGTTGGCACATAAGGTGAAATAACGACCATCAGATCCACTTGAAATTGTCGAATGCTAAGAAGGTATATTGACTTCAAATTGCTTAATCACATTTTAAGCCGTCTCCAAATCCCACCACACTTATTGATAGATGGCTTGTTACTGCAATCATCATAATAACAAATAGGAATCTTGGATGCTAATGATATATATATATATATATATATATATACATATATATATATATATATACATATATATATATATATATATACACATTTATACGCATTCTGATCTGCTTATTTCCCTTGCTTTCACAATGACATCATGATATTTTTCTTGATGGGTGAGTCGTTGATAAGCACCTTTGATAGCTCACATGACCATCAATAATAATAAACAAACCATGGTACCCGTCTCTACTTTGAAGTCACAACAGACATTGAATTTGTCTTCCTCCTGTCAACTACATCTCAATATGGTATGAGTCTGTAAATTATATAGATCATGAGTAGCAACTCTTTGAAGTCACCACATACACTGAATTTGTTAATCATCAGTTCGCTTCATATGTTATGCATTTTGAAGGAGGTTCAACATGTATAGTACAATCAGCTTTATGCATCATCAAGTCCAAAGCAATTATAATTTATAACCTACTAAATTAATATATATATATATATATATATATATATATATATATATATATATATATATATATATATATATATATATATATATGTGTGTGTGTGTGTGTGTGTATGTGTGTGTGTATGGCCAAAAGTTCAATACAGAACTTTTTTATTGTACACCATTGTAAACAAGTGTATTTTTGTGCATAATACAATAGATTTTCTGTAAAGACCCGTTCGAATCCATAAGAACGAATACAATAACATATGATTACATTGCGAGGTATTTGACCTCTATATGATACATTTTACCAACAATGCATTCGTTTTAAAAGACAAACTTTCATTTCATCGAAAGTTGACAGGCATGCATACCATCTCATAATATCCAACTAATTGGTCATTTACTTAATCATAATCTTTACTGAACTCAACGACTTAAATGCAACGTCTTTTGAAATATGTCATGAATGACTCCAAGTAATATCTCTAAATGAGCAAATGCACAGCGGAAGATTTCTTTCAAACCTGAGAATAAACATGTTTTAAAGTGTCAACCAAAAGGTTGGCGAGTTCATTAGTTTATCGTAATCAATCATTTCCATAATTTTAATAGACCGCAAGATTTCCTTTATTCAATAATCATATACTCGCAAGTGTTTAAAAATCATTCATATGGATTGAACACCTGGTAACCGACATTATCATAATGCATATAGAATATCCGCAAATAGAAACTCGTCAGTATAATATAAACTCGAAGTACTAAAGCATACCATTTTCCAGTATGGGGGGAGTTAGTGCCCGTAGATCTACCTTTAGGATTCGCGTCAATTAGGGTGTCTGTTCCCTAATTCTTAGGCTACCAAGCTAAAAGGGTGATATTCGATTCGATAATCTAACCACAGAATGTAATTTTCGAGTACTTGTGTCTATTTCGTCAAACATTTATAAAAGCAGCGCATGTATTCTCAGTCCCAAAAATATATATTGCAAAAGCATTTAAAAAGGGAGTAATGAAACTTACAATACTGTATTTCGTAGTAAAAATACATATGACGTCATTGAACAAGTGCAAGGTTGGCCTCGGATTCACGAACCTATATTAAGTATATATATATTTATATGTTGGTAATATCAGTCTAACAATTTAGGTCAGGTCATAGTGTATCACAATCCTAATGCTCGAGATCGATATGCAAAAGTCAACAAAAGTCAAATTGACCCAAGATGATTTATAAAATCTATACATGTTTATTTTATAACTTAAAAGTTGTTATATATATATATATATATATATATATATATATATATATATATATATATATATATATATATATATATATATATATATATATATATATATATTTAAATATATTTATCAAATTTTATTAAAGTAAAAATAATACAAGTCATTTATTAAAAAAAAATTATATTAAAATTGATACTAAAATTTATATATGATAAAAATATACTTTTATATATCTTAAATAATATAATTTATAAAGTTCATTTAATATCATAAAATATAGTAGTATGTATTATTAATGTAATTATATTACGTGTGGTAACAATATCTTTGTATCACATATTTGATAAAATAATATTGATAATGAGTAAAAGTTGTATTATTTTGTGCTAATAATAATATTAATTATATTAGCAATATTTATATTTACTAATGTTAATAATAATTTTGATAATTAATAATAATCTTTTATGATAATACCAATGTCATAATAATGATATTACTAATAATCATAAAAATATTTTAATCATGTTAATGATAATAATAATGTTAATAATACTGTTGTTATTAATATTACTAATAATAATAAAAATGATAATTTAAATGAAAATATAAATTTTAAGATTTATAATGATATTTTCTAACCATCATGATAATTATAATAATAACGATAATTTTTACTATTAAGTGTAGTAATAATAATATTTTATACAAGAATAATAATCCTATTCAAAATGATAATTTTAATAAAAGACGGTTTTAATATTTAATGATACTTTTAATAATAATAATAACGATAAAAATAATAAAATGATAGTTTTGATAAAAATATTAATTATTTTAATACTAATAATAATAATAATAATAATAATAATAATAATAATAATAATAATAATAATAATATTAATTATTAGATAATAATAATAACGATAATAACGACGATAACGATAACGATAACGATAAAGATAACGATAACGATAACGATATCGATAACAATAATCATTTTAACAATAATACATAAAATTATAGATAATTCAATTGACGATATCTTTTAATCCGTTCATCAAAATCATACACTTTCTAAATGAAAAGTTATTAATTTTTTGACAGCTTTCCAACGACATGCATATCATATACATTAACTCAGTCGTATATGTAATAAATTCATAATTTATCATAAACTAACTAACGACAAAATTAAATATACAAGCATGCATAATCAAATATATTCGAGCACTAGTCAGGGATACACTATTAATATATAAAAGTTAATTTACGAGTGCTCACGTATCAATATTGAGATTCAATATTGCAGGAAAGTACGTAGACGCAACGGAGATGATAAACACTAGATTGATCTCGCGAGCATACCCCGAACCATACCCATAACCTCCAAAGCAATAACTCATGATTTCCTTAGCTCTATCCCTCTCAAAAACCAATTTTGAAAGTCCGTTTTAAATTACTCGAGCAACACTTAGTCGTAGTATTTTATGTGTAATATTAATAATATCACTCCTAATACTACTAATACTAATAATAATAAGATTAATATTAATAATATTAATATTAATAATAATAATAATATACATAATAATAATAGTATAAGTATATTACAGAGAGATAGATGGATGATGATTTATGTGTGTGCGCGTACAGAATGAACTCGATTGAAATTTAAGGACTTGGCCTCACCTCACTAGCCATGCGATCGCATGGTTTATGTGCCTTGGGGCCATGCGATCGCATGGTCTCCTTGGCCAGCTCATGATCCCCCAATTAAAACTGCCGACACTTGTTTTTAATTATATTAATATATATATATATATATATATATATATATATATATATATATATATATATATATATATATATATATATATATATATATATATATATTAATATATATTTATTCTAGGTAATTATTTATATAATATATAATATTTACGAGCATAGTAAAAATGTAATTTTTTATTCTAATGACATGGACGTTGTCACTCGACTCGTGTCCTGGTTCCGGTTTCTCGAACGGCTTTTTGTACACTCGGAAAACTAGTTCTTTAGGTTACGCGACGTGTACCTATTATCAATAACTAGACTTAATCATCTATAATCTAGATTACCCAAAGTATAATTTCTTCATCTGAGTGTTGTGGTCATTTGCTTCTATAAATCAATGTTTCGTTGTTTATTAAAATACATTTACTAATATCAAAACGTTTATATTTAAATTATACATTAACGCATTGTAGAATATATATATATATATATATATATATATATATATATATATATATATATATATATATATATATATATATATATATATATATATATATATATATATATATATATATATAATTTTGTATATATTATATATAATTGAAATATCTATCTAATTATATTTCAAAGTTCAAAACGTGTAAGTAATAGAAAATATTATGTCGTATCACGTTTACGTTTTTGAAACTATATATATATATATATATATATATATATATATATATGTATATATATATGTATATATATATATATATGTATATATATATATATGTATATGTATATGTATGTATATGTATATATATGTATATGTATATATATATATATATGTATATATATATATATATATATATATATATATATAAAATTTATGATACAAAGCTTTAATTATGTTCTTTAGAACTTATGAACAAATTATCTTATAAAACGTTTTACTAATAAAGTTCTTTTTAAACTAAAAAAAAATGTTTTTGTACGTTTGAAACAATATTAAATAAATATGAAACCTTTTTTTTCCAAAACTAAATATATTTAAGAATCATTTTACTAAAAAGGTTATAATAGAAGAAGTTGTTATATCATAAAATGTTTTAGAAAAGTAAGATTAAATATACTCTTAATAGGTTTCAAGTTTTTAAATTAACGTTTGTTGATGAAACGTGATATAAAATCCAAAGGTTAAATAAACATATGAAATCATCTTAATGTAAAATGTCGATATCCAACGTCTAAGTTATTTATATTCCGCGTTCCAACTTTAAGATGAAAGTTAAAATAGTTATCTTATTAAAATCACGAGGAAAATGTTGTAAAGCATAAATTGAAAATCAAATAGGAATCTCCACTAACTCTTGTCTAGTTCTCGTTAATTGATACTTTTGTTCTTACTTGCAATTCACTTTACCAATTATTCCGAATACCGTTAAAAGGAAAAGTTTCCTAAATCAAAATGGACCTCTCAACAGAGACTCGTAATCATAATTCAATGTATCTGATAATTCAATCATTTGATATTATCTTCTAATTCCACCGATAAACATATTGAAACAAATATGTTCATGTAAAGTATTATACGTTTAATACTTTATTATTATTTTCAAGTTATATTATATACATATATATGTATAATCATATCCATCTAATGGTTCGTGAATCGTCGAGAACAGTCGAAGGGTAATGAATGTATGAATACAGTTTACACTTCTTGAGATTTATCTTAACAAACTTTACTTATCGTGTCGGAATCATATAAAGATAAAGTTTAAATTTGGTCAGAAATTTCCGGGTCGTCACAGTACCTTCCCGTTAAAGAAATTTCGTCCCCAAAATTTGATCGAGGTCGTCATGACTAACAGTAAGAGTGTTATTATGACGAATATAAACTGATACATAGAGTTTGATCATGATTAAGAAATACGGATAAAATAATTCGATTTCTCGAAGTGTATGAGTGAAGCTATCGTAAATGAGTGAATTGAGAAAATAGAGATTTGCATTATCTTTTGACGTCATCACAGTTGATCTCCGGATCAAAGAAAATCTTTGTAATCTATATAGGATTTGATTCTTCGGCGATTAAGGAAATTATGATCCTCTTCGATTTAATGCGATAATCCATTTTCATTTCTCCGTCGGATATTTCACTATAAATCCACCCCCGTTGTTTCTTTACAACTCACATATTCTATTCTTTCTCCCTCAACTCATACTTTAAAGCATTCATTAATATGCTCCATCCAGTGCTGATTCTCGATATACTTCTCACTTTCATATCTGTCGTTCTTCTTTTTCATCTGCCGCCGTAGGATTTTATTTATTTTTACTATTACCTTGGGGTTACAGTAATTTTAATTTTCCCGTGCCTTTACATGGCAATACATATTGATATGCACGGTTTGTAATTTATGTGTTGTTGTCAAACTTTATATTTTCTTTTATATTCAAGAGTCCCATACTTTTGTCTTCTCCTCCCGACTTCAAGTCAAGCGAATAATGGTCCAGAATTCGTAGGTATGAAGTTCGGAATGAACATAGTTAATGTTCTAAGAATGAAATGGTAATGGCACGATTTTGATTTGTCAAATTACCAGAATACCTCAGAAAAGACCGAGTCATCAAGAAAATATTTTCTTGATATTTTAAAGGTTAAGTAGAATACAAGAGTCGTGTAACATGGCACATGATGACGTTATGATATGTGAATCATTATGTTCCATTTAGAAACTCAACATAACTTACTGTAATATAATCATGTTAATCAAGTGTCATTATATTATACTAACTCGTGCTTCAGTTCCCAACACTACTTCAAAGACATTCATATTTTAAACTCGAAGGTTTCAGAATTTAGAAACTAAAATAGTTTCTTTTATGATGTAATACAGATAGCGCGAAGAGGTAAATGATTTCGGATAACAATAGTTATGAAGATATCTTCAGAAACATCGAAGATATTTATAATGAAAGATATGATAATATTTTAGAATATCTAAGGTCAGAGGATGATGAAGAATATTGTTCGTAATGGTTTTAGAGTAGAGAGCAAGGTATTTGCTAAGGATTTTAGTAGACACTGAATCATTTGGATTCTTTGAAGGTAGATTTCGTCCTTGTGATTTGTCCACAGCCTCTTTCATCGTTTGCTCAATCCGTTTTTCAGTACCAAATCTTCTCTTTTTCTGAGCTTTGCCAACACACTACTCTTTATCATCAAACTTTTTACTGTTAAGGTCGTTTATAGTTTTTGCTGCTTCATCAACATTTCGAGAACTAGTTCGTAGTTCAGGGTGTTTTTCAGAAACTTCACATTCGAAGTATGTAAGTCCATTATATGTACACATATAACTGTTGGCGTAGACATGCTGCGAGATTTCAAAATACTGATTGCTAATTCCCGATGATTCGTATGGAAATTCTCGTTGCAGATGAATAAATGATGGGGTTTTGATAAATATAATGATTTCTCGAAAAAATCAAAGATCAGTGGAGTTGTTGGTAAGTTTATTGCTAATGTGGTGGAACATAAATGAAATGTCCCGTTCTTATTGATTAAAAACGTTCCATATTAATTGATTTCGTTGCGAGGTTTTGACCTCTATATGAGACGTTTTTCAAAGACTGCATTCATTTTTAAAACAAACCATAACCTTTATTTCATAGATAAAGGTTTTAAAAAGCTTTACGTAGATTATCAAATAATGATAATCTAAAATATCATGTTTACACACGACCATTACATAATGGTTTACAATACAAATATGTTACAACAAAATAAGTTTCTTGAATGCAGTTTTTACACAATATCATACAAGCATGGACTCCAAATCTCGTCCTTATTTAACTATGCGACAGCGGAAGCTCTTAATAATCACCTGAGAATAAACATGCTTAAAACGTCAACAAAAATGTTGGTGAGTTATAGGTTTAACCTATATATATCAAATCATAATAATAGACCACAAGATTTCATATTTCAATACACATCCCATACATAGAGATAAAAATCATTCATATGGTGAACACCTGGTAACCGACATTAACAAGATGCATATATAAGAATATCCCCATCATTCCGGGACACCCTTCGGATATGATATAAATTTCGAAGTACTAAAGCATCCGGTACTTTGGATGGGGCTTGTTGGGCCCGATAGATCTATCTTTAGGATTCGCGTCAATTAGGGTGTCTGTTCCCTAATTCTTAGATTACCAGACTTAATAAAAAGGGGCATATTCGATTTCGATAATTCAACCATAGAATGTAGTTTCACGTACTTGTGTCTATTTTGTAAATCATTTATAAAACCTGCATGTATTCTCATCCCAAAAATATTAGATTTTAAAAGTGGGACTATAACTCACTTTCACAGATTTTTACTTCGTCGGGAAGTAAGACTTGGCCACTGGTTGATTCATGAACCTATAACAATATATACATATATATCAAAGTATGTTCAAAATATATTTACAACACTTTTAATATATTTTGATGTTTTAAGTGTATTAAGTCAGCTGTCCTCGTTAGTAACCTACAACTAGTTGTCCACAGTTAGATGTACAGAAATAAATCGATAAATATTATCTTGAATCAATCCACGACCCAGTGTATACGTATCTTAGTATTGATCACAACTCAAACTATATATATTTTGGAATCAACCTCAACCCTGTATAGCTAACTCCAACATTCACATATAGAGTGTCTATGGTTGTTCCGAAATATATATAGATGTGTCGACATGATAGGTCGAAACATTGTATACGTGTCTATGGTATCTCAAGATTACATAATATACAATACAAGTTGATTAAGTTATGGTTGGAATAGATTTGTTACCAATTTTCACGTAGCTAAAATGAGAAAAATTATCCAATCTTGTTTTACCCATAACTTCTTCATTTTAAATCCGTTTTGAGTGAATCAAATTGCTATGGTTTCATATTGAACTCTATTTTATGAATCTAAACAGAAAAGTATAGGTTTATAGTCGGAAAAATAAGTTACAAGTCGTTTTTGTAAAGGTAGTCATTTCAGTCGAAAGAACGACGTCTAGATGACCATTTTAGAAAACATACTTCCACTTTGAGTTTAACCATAATTTTTGGATATAGTTTCATGTTCATAATAAAAATCATTTTCTCTGAATAACAACTTTTAAATCAAAGTTTATCATAGTTTTTAATTAACTAACCCAAAACAGCCCGCGGTGTTACTACGACGGCGTAAATCCGGTTTTACGGTGTTTTTCGTGTTTCCAGGTTTTAAATCATTAAGTTAGCATATCATATAGATATAGAACATGTGTTTAGTTGATTTTAAAAGTCAAGTTAGAAGGATTAACTTTTGTTTGCGAACAAGTTTAGAATTAACTAAACTATGTTCTAGTGATTACAAGTTTAAACCTTCGAATAAGATAGCTTTATATGTATGAATCGAATGATGTTATGAACATCATTACTACCTTAAGTTCCTTGGATAAACCTACTGGAAAAGAGAAAAATGGATCTAGCTTCAATGGATCCTTGGATGGCTCGAAGTTCTTGAAGCAGAATCATGACACGAAAACAAGTTCAAGTAAGATCATCACTTGAAATAAGATTGTTATAGTTATAGAAATTGAACCAAAGTTTGAATATGATTATTACCTTGTATTAGAATGATAACCTAATGTAAGAAACAAAGATTTCTTGAGGTTGGATGATCACCTTACAAGATTGGAAGTGAGCTAGCAAACTTGAAAGTATTCTTGATTTTATGAAACTAGAACTTTTGGAATTTATGAAGAACACTTAGAACTTGAAGATAGAACTTGAGAGAGATCAATTAGATGAAGAAAATTGAAGAATGAAAGTGTTTGTAGGTGTTTTTGGTCGTTGGTGTATGGATTAGATATAAAGGATATGTAATTTTGTTTTCATGTAAATAAGTCATGAATGATTACTCATATTTTTGTAATTTTATGAGATATTTCATGCTAGTTGCCAAATGATGGTTCCCACATGTGTTAGGTGACTCACATGGGCTGCTAAGAGCTGATCATTGGAGTGTATATACCAATAGTACATACATCTAAAAGCTGTGTATTGTACGAGTACGAATACGGGTGCATACGAGTAGAATTGTTGATGAAACTGAACGAGGATGTAATTGTAAGCATTTTTGTTAAGTAGAAGTATTTTGATAAGTGTATTGAAGTCTTTAAAAAGTGTAAAAATACATATTAAAACACTACATGTATATACATTTTAACTGAGTCGTTAAGTCATCGTTAGTCGTTACATGTAAGTGTTGTTTTGAAACCTTTAGGTTAACGATCTTGTTAAATGTTGTTAACCCAATGTTTATAATATCAAATGAGATTTTAAATTATTATATTATCATGATATTATCATGTATGAATATCTCTTAATATGATATATATACATTAAATGTCTTTACAACGATAATCGTTACATATATGTCTCGTTTAAAAATCATTAAGTTAGTAGTCTTGTTTTTACATATGTAGTTCATTGTTAATATACTTAATGATATGTTTACTTATCATAGTATCATGTTAACTATATATATATCCATATATATGTCATCATATAGTTTTTACAAGTTTTAACGTTCGTGAATCACCGGTCAACTTGGGTGGTCAATTGTCTATATGAAACATATTTCAATTAATCAAGTCTTAACAAGTTTGATTGCTTAACATGTTGGAAACATTTAATCATGTAAATATCAATCTCAATTAATATATATAAACATGGAAAAGTTCGGGTCACTACAGTACCTACCCGTTAAATAAATTTCGTCCCGAAATTTTAAGCTGTTGAAGGTGTTGACGAATCTTCTGGAAATAGATGCGGGTATTTCTTCTTCATCTGATCTTCACGCTCCCAGGTGAACTCGGGTCCTCTACGAGCATTCCATCGAACCTTAACAATTGGTATCTTGTTTTGCTTAAGTCTTTTAACCTCACGATCCATTATTTCGACGGGTTCTTCGATGAATTGAAGTTTTTCGTTGATTTGGATTTCATCTAACGGAATAGTGAGATCTTCTTTAGCAAAACATTTCTTCAAATTCGAGACGTGGAAAGTGTTATGTACAGCCGCGAGTTGTTGAGGTAACTCAAGTCGGTAAGCTACTGGTCCGACACGATCAATAATCTTGAATGGTCCAATATACCTTGGATTTAATTTCCCTCGTTTACCAAATCGAACAACGCCTTTCCAAGGTGCAACTTTAAGCATGACCATCTCTCCAATTTCAAATTCTATGTCTTTTCTTTTAATGTCAGCGTAGTTCTTTTGTCGACTTTGGGCGGTTTTCAACCGTTGTTGAATTTGGATGATCTTCTCGGTAGTTTCTTGTATAATCTCCGGACCCGTAATCTGTCTATCCCCCACTTCACTCCAACAAATCAGAGACCTGCACTTTCTACCATAAAGTGCTTCAAACGGCGCCATCTCAATGCTTGAATGGTAGCTGTTGTTGTAGGAAAATTCTGCTAACGGTAGATGCCGATCCCAACTATTTCCGAAATCAATAACACATGCTCGTAGCATGTCTTCAAGCGTTTGTATCGTCCTTTCGCTCTGCCCGTCAGTTTGTGGATGATAGGCAGTACTCATGTCTAGACGAGTTCCTAATGCTTGCTGTAATGTCTGCCAGAATCTTGAAATAAATCTGCCATCCCTATCAGAGATAATAGAGATTGGTATTCCATGTCTGGATATGACTTCCTTCAAATACAGTCGTGCTAACTTCTCCATCTTGTCATCTTCTCTTATTGGCAGGAAGTGTGCTGATTTGGTGAGACGATCAACTATTACCCAAATAGTATCAAAACCACTTGCAGTCCTTGGCAATTTAGTGATGAAATCCATGGTAATGTTTTCCCATTTCCATTCTGGGATTTCGGGTTGTTGAAGTAGACCTGATGGTTTCTGATGCTCAGCTTTGACCTTAGAACACGTCAAACATTCTCCTACGTATTTAGCAACATCGGCTTTCATACCCGGCCACCAAAAATATTTCCTGAGATCCTTGTACATCTTCCCCGTTCCAGGATGTATTGAGTATCTGGTTTTATGAGCTTCTCTAAGTACCATTTCTCTCATATCTCCAAATTTTGGTACCCAAATCCTTTCAGCCCTATACCGGGTTCCGTCTTCCCGAATATTAAGATGCTTCTCCGATCCTTTGGGTATTTCATCCTTTAAATTTCCCTCTTTTAAAACTCCTTGTTGCGCCTCCTTTATTTGAGTAGTAAGGTTATTATGAATCATTATATTCATAGATTTTACTCGAATGGGTTCTCTGTCCTTCCTGCTCAAGGCATCGGCTACCACATTTGCCTTCCCCGGGTGGTAACGAATCTCAAAGTCGTAATCATTCAATAATTCAATCCACCTACGCTGCCTCATATTCAGTTGTTTCTGGTTAAATATGTGTTGAAGACTTTTGTGGTCGGTATATATAATACTTTTGACCCCATATAAGTAGTGCCTCCAAGTCTTTAATGCAAAAACAACCGCGCCTAATTCCAAATCATGCGTCGTATAATTTTGTTCGTGAATCTTCAATTGTCTAGACGCATAAGCAATCACCTTCGTTCGTTGCATTAATACACAACCGAGACCTTGCTTTGATGCATCACAATAAATGACAAAATCATCATTCCCTTCAGGCAATGACAATATAGGTGCCGTAGTTAGCTTTTTCTTCAATAACTGAAACGCTTTCTCTTGTTCATCATTTCATTCAAATTTCTTCCCTTTATGCGTTAATGCAGTCAAGGGTTTTGCTATTCTGGAAAAGTCTTGGATGAACCTTCTGTAGTAACCAGCTAGTCCTAAAAACTGGCGTATGTGTTTCGGAGTTTTCGGGGTTTCCCACTTTTCAACAGTTTCTATCTTTGCCGGATCCACCTTAATACCTTCTTTGTTCACTATGTGACCGAGGAATTGAACTTCTTCCAACCAAAATGCACACTTTGAAAACTTAGCGTACAATTCTTCCTTCCTCAATACTTCTAACACCTTTCTCAAATGTTCACCGTGTTCTTGGTCATTCTTTGAGTAAATAAGTATGTCATCAATGAAAACAATGACAAACTTGTCAAGGTATGGTCCACACACTCGGTTCATAAGGTCCATGAACACAGCTGGTGCATTAGTTAAACCAAACGGCATGACCATAAACTCGTAATGATCGTAACGTGTTCTGAAAGCAGTCTTTGGAATATCATCTTCTTTCACCCGCATTTGATGATACCCGGAACGTAAGTCAATCTTTGAATAAACAGACGAGCCTTGTAGTTGATCAAATAAGTCATCGATTCTCGGTAGTGGGTAGCGGTTCTTGATGGTAAGTTTGTTCAACTCTCGGTAGTCGATACACAACCTGAATGTACCATCTTTCTTCTTGACAAACAAAACAGGAGCTCCCCATGGTGATGTGCTTGGTCGAATGAAACCACGCTCTAAAAGTTCTTGTAATTGGCTTTGCAGTTCTTTCATCTCGCTGGGTGCGAGTCTGTAAGGAGCACGAGCTATTGTTGCAGCTCCTGGTACAAGATCTATTTGAAATTCAACGGATCGATGTGGGGGTAATCCCGGTAATTCTTTCGGAAATACATCGGGAAATTCTTTTGCAATGGGAACATCATTGATGCTCTTTTCTTCAGTTTGTACTTTCTCGACGTGTGCTAGAACAGCATAGCAACCTTTTCTTATTAGTTTTTGTGCCTTCAAATTACTAATAAGATGTAGCTTCGTGTTGCCCTTTTCTCCGTACACCATTAAGGGTTTTCCTTTTTCTCGTATAATGCGAATTGCATTTTTGTAACAAACGATCTCCGCTTTCACTTCTTTCAACCAGTCCATACCGATTATCACATCAAAACTCCCTAACTCTACTGGTATCAAATCAATCTTAAATGTTTCGCTAACCAGTTTAATTTCTCGATTCCGACATATATTATCTGCTGAAATTAATTTACCATTTGCTAATTCGAGTAAAAATTTACTATCCAAAGGCGTCAATGGACAACTTAATTTAGCACAAAAATCTCTACTCATATAGCTTCTATCCGCACCCGAATCAAATAAAACGTAAGCAGATTTATTGTCAATAAGAAACGTACCCGTAACAAGCTCCGGGTCTTCCTGTGCCTCTGTCGCATTAATATTGAAAACTCTTCCACGGCCTTGTCCATTCGTGTTCTCCTGGTTCGGGCAATTTCTAATAATGTGGCCGGGTTTTCCACATTTATAACAAACTACATTGGCATAACTTGCTCCGACACTACTTGCTCCGCCATTACTCGTTCCGACACCATTTGTTCCTTTCGTTCTATTAACCCCTGGTCCGTAGACCTCACACTTCGCCGCGCTATGACCATTTCTTTTACACTTGTTGCAAAATTTGGTGCAGAACCCCGAGTGATACTTTTCACACCTTTGGCATAGCTGCTTCTGATTGTTGTTGTTGTTGCGGTTATTATTGTTGTTGGGATGATTGTTGTAGTTGCTTTTGCTGTTGTTGTTGTTGTTATTGTTGGGCCGTTTGTTGTAGTTGCGATTGATGTTGCGATTGTTGGGATAATTGTTGCGATTATTGTTGTAATTGCTGTTGTTGTTGTATTGGTGATTCTTATCACCGTTTTCCTCCCACTTTCTTTTGACTTGCTTCACATTGGCCTCTTCAGCAGTCTGTTCTTTAATTCTTTCTTCAATCTGGTTCACTAGTTTGTGAGCCATTCTACATGCCTGTTGTATAGAGGCGGGCTCGTGTGAACTTATATCTTCTTGGATTCTTTCCGGTAATCCTTTTACAAATGCGTCGATCTTCTCTTCCTCATCTTCGAATGCTCCCGGACACAATAGGCACAATTCTGTGAATCGTCTTTCGTACGTGGTAATATCAAATCCTTGGGTTAGTAACCCTCTAAGTTCTGTCTTGAGCTTATTGACCTCGGTTCTGGGACGGTACTTCTCGTTCATCAAGTGCTTGAATGCTGACCACGGTAGTGCGTACGCATCGTCTTGTCCCACTTGCTCTAGATAGGTATTCCACCATGTTAACGCAGAACCTGTGAAGGTATGCGTAGCGTACTTCACTTTGTCCTCTTCAGTACACTTACTTATGGCAAACACCGATTCGACCTTCTCGGTCCACCGTTTCAATCCGATCGGTCCTTCAGTTCCATCAAATTCCAAAGGTTTGCAGGCAGTGAATTCTTTGTAGGTGCATCCTACACGATTTCCTGTACTGCTAGATCCAAGGTTATTGTTGGTATGTAGCGCAGCCTGTACTTCGGCTATGTTTGAAGCTAGAAAAGTACGGAATTCCTCTTCATTCATATTCACGGTGTGTTGAGTAGTCGGTGCCATTTCCTTCAAAATAGTCAAATGGAACAAGTTAATCATACAGAATATTAAGAGTAGTTAATAGTATTTCGTAGCATAATATGAACTCATTTATAAAAGCTTTTTCTTCATATTAGCGTTTTATAAGTTTAAATTCGGGTAGTACCTACCCGTTAAGTTCATACTTAGTAGCTAATATACAATTCAACTACTACAATTCTATATGAAAAACTGATTATAATAATATTTCGCGTTCAAACTTTTATACAATATTTTACAAACTTACAATACCGCTTATTTTACATAAAGCATGAAATATAGCACACAATAACTTTGATACAAGATAGTTGTGAAGATAATTCTAGCTAGTACACAAGTCGTTCAGCAAAGGCAATAAAGACACGTAATTCATACATCCAGAAACAAGTCATGCATTCTGGTTTTACTAGGACTACTTCCCATCCTTGGTCTTGTGCAACATAACCATTATGGCCGTTGATAAGACAGCGTGTTGTAACGTCGTCAAAGGGACGAGGGTTACGTAATGTCCAACAGTCCCGTAATAATCTAAAAACCTCATTTCTTACCCCAATTACCGACTCCGTCACTTGTGGAAACGTTTTGTTTAATAGTTGTAGCCCGATGTTCTTGTTCTCACTTTGGTGAGAAGCGAACATTACTAATCCGTAAGCATAACATGCTTCTTTATGTTGCATGCTAGCCGCTTTTTCTAAATCACGAAGTCCAATATTCGGATATATTGAGTCAAAATAATTTCTTAACCCGTTGCGTAAAATAGCATTTGGGTTCCCCGCAATATATGCGTCAAAGTAAACACATCGTAACTTATGGGTTTTCCAATGTGATATCCCCCATCTTTTAAACGAAAGTCTCTTATAAACCAAGACATTCTTGGAACGTTCTTCGAATGTCTTACAAACTGATCTCGCCTTAAATAGTTGTGCCGAGGAATTCTGGCCGACTCTAGACAAGATTTCATCAATCATGTCTCCGGGTAGGTCTCTTAAAATATTGGGTTGTCTATCCATTTTGTGTTTTTAAACTGTAAAATAGACAAGAGTTAGATTCATAAAAAAATACTTATTAATACAAGCAATTTTTACATATATCATAAAGCATAAGAACACTATATTACATATATTACACCACACGAATACAACTATCTTATTCCGACTCGCTCGTTTCTTCTTCTTCGGTTTTGGTTCGTTTTGCCAAGTTTCTAGGGATATATGATGTTCCCCTAATACGAGCCGTCGTTGTCCACATTGGTTTAGAAAAACCTGGTGGTTTAGAGGTTCCCGGGTCATTGTTACAACTTAAGAACTTCGGGGGTTGACGATACATATAAAGTTCATCGGGGTTGGAATTAGATTTCTCTATTTTTATGCCCTTTCCCTTATTATTTTCTTTTGCCTTTTTAAATTCAGTTGGGGTAATTTCTATAACATCATTGGAATTCTCGTCGGAATCCGATTCATCGGAGAATTGGTAATCCTCCCAATATTTTGCTTCCTTGGCGGAAACACCATTGACCATAATTAACCTTGGTCGGTTGGTTGAGGATTCTCTTTTACTTAACCGTTTTATTATTTCCCCCACCGGTTCCGATTCTTCTTCCGGTTCCGATTCTTCGTCCGGTTCCGATTCTTCTTCCGGTTCCGACTCTTCTTCCGGTTCCTCTTCGGGAACTTGTGAATCAGTCCATGAATCATTCCAATTTACATTTGACTCTTCATTATTATTAGGTGAGTCAATGGGACTTGTTCTAGAGGTAGACATCTATCACATAATATCAAACACGTTAAGAGATTAATATATCACATAATATTCATATGTTAAAAATATATAGTTTCCAACAAAAATGTTAAGCAATCATTTTTAAAGAAAACACGGTCGAAGTCCAGAATCACTAATGCATCCTAACAAACTCGATAAGACACACTAATGCAAATTTTCTGGTTCTCTAAGACCAACGCTCGGATACCAACTGAAATGTCCCGTTCTTATTGATTAAAAACGTTCCATATTAATTGATTTCGTTGCGAGGTTTTGACCTCTATATGAGACGTTTTTCAAAGACTGCATTCATTTTTAAAACAAACCATAACCTTTATTTCATAGATAAAGGTTTTAAAAAGCTTTACGTAGATTATCAAATAATGATAATCTAAAATATCCTGTTTACACACGACCATTACATAATGGTTTACAATACAAATATGTTACAACAAAATAAGTTTCTTGAATGCAGTTTTTACACAATATCATACAAGCATGGACTCCAAATCTCGTCCTTATTTAACTATGCGATAGCGGAAGCTCTTAATAATCACCTGAGAATAAACATGCTTAAAACGTCAACAAAAATGTTGGTGAGTTATAGGTTTAACCTATATATATCAAATCATAATAATAGACCACAAGATTTCATATTTCAATACACATCCCATACATAGAGATAAAAATCATTCATATGGTGAACACCTGGTAACCGACATTAACAAGATGCATATATAAGAATATCCCCATCATTCCGGGACACCCTTCGGATATGATGTAAATTTCGAAGTACTAAAGCATCCGGTACTTTGGATGGGGCTTGTTGGGCCCGATAGATCTATCTTTAGGATTCGCGTCAATTAGGGTGTCTGTTCCCTAATTCTTAGATTACCAGACTTAATAAAAAGGGGCATATTCGATTTCGATAATTCAACCATAGAATGTAGTTTCACGTACTTGTGTCTATTTTGTAAATCATTTATAAAACCTGCATGTATTCTCATCCCAAAAATATTAGATTTTAAAAGTGGGACTATAACTCACTTTCACAGATTTTTACTTCGTCGGGAAGTAAGACTTGGCCACTGGTTGATTCACGAACCTATAACAATATATACATATATATCAAAGTATGTTCAAAATATATTTACAACACTTTTAATATATTTTGATGTTTTAAGTTTATTAAGTCAGCTGTCCTCGTTAGTAACCTACAACTAGTTGTCCACAGTTAGATGTACAGAAATAAATCGATAAATATTATCTTGAATCAATCCACGACCCAGTGTATACGTATCTCAGTATTGATCACAACTCAAACTATATATATTTTGGAATCAACCTCAACCCTGTATAGCTAACTCCAACATTCACATATAGAGTGTCTATGGTTGTTCCGAAATATATATAGATGTGTCGACATGATAGGTCGAAATATTGTATACGTGTCTATGGTATCTCAAGATTACATAATATACAATACAAGTTGATTAAGTTATGGTTGGAATAGATTTGTTACCAATTTTCACGTAGCTAAAATGAGAAAAATTATCCAATCTTGTTTTACCCATAACTTCTTCATTTTAAATCCGTTTTGAGTGAATCAAATTGCTATGGTTTCATATTGAACTCTATTTTATGAATCTAAACAGAAAAGTATAGGTTTATAGTCGGAAAAATAAGTTACAAGTCGTTTTTGTAAAGGTAGTCATTTCAGTCGAAAGAACGACGTCTAGATGACCATTTTAGAAAACATACTTCCACTTTGAGTTTAACCATAATTTTTGGATATAGTTTCATGTTCATAATAAAAATCATTTTCTCTGAATAACAACTTTTAAATCAAAGTTTATCATAGTTTTTAATTAACTAACCCAAAACAGCCCGCGGTGTTACTACGACGGCGTAAATCCGGTTTTACGGTGTTTTTCGTGTTTCCAGGTTTTAAATCATTAAGTTAGCATATCATATAGATATAGAACATGTGTTTAGTTGATTTTAAAAGTCAATTTAGAAGGATTAACTTTTGTTTGCGAACAAGTTTAGAATTAACTAAACTATGTTCTAGTGATTACAAGTTTAAACCTTCGAATAAGATAGCTTTATATGTATGAATCGAATGATGTTATGAACATCATTACTACCTTAAGTTCCTTAGATAAACCTACTGGAAAAGAGAAAAATGGATCTAGCTTCAATGGATCCTTGGATGGCTCGAAGTTCTTGAAGCAGAATCATGACACGAAAACAAGTTCAAGTAAGATCATCACTTGAAATAAGATTGTTATAGTTATAGAAATTGAACCAAAGTTTGAATATGATTATTACCTTATATTAGAATGATAACCTACTGTAAGAAACAAAGATTTCTTGAGGTTGGATGATCACCTTACAAGATTGGAAGTGAGCTAGCAAACTTGAAAGTATTCTTGATTTTATGAAACTAGAACTTTTGGAATTTATGAAGAACACTTAGAACTTGAAGATAGAACTTGAGAGAGATCAATTAGATGAAGAAACTTGAAGAATGAAAGTGTTTGCAGGTGTTTTTGGTCGTTGGTGTATGGATTAGATATAAAGGATATGTAATTTTGTTTTCATGTAAATAAGTCATGAATGATTACTCATATTTTTGTAATTTTATGAGATATTTCATGCTAGTTGCCAAATGATGGTTCCCACATGTGTTAGGTGACTCACATGGGCTGCTAAGAGCTGATCATTGGAGTGTATATACCAATAGTACATACATCTAAAAGCTGTGTATTGTACGAGTACGAATACGGGTGCATACGAGTAGAATTGTTGATGAAACTGAACGAGGATGTAATTGTAAGCATTTTTGTTAAGTAGAAGTATTTTGATAAGTGTATTGAAGTCTTTCAAAAGTGTATAAATACATATTAAAACACTACATGTATATACATTTTAACTGAGTCGTTAAGTCATCGTTAGTCGTTACATGTAAGTGTTGTTTTGAAACCTTTAGGTTAACGATCTTGTTAAATGTTGTTAACCCAATGTTTATAATATCAAATGAGATTTTAAATTATTATATTATCATGATATTATCATGTATGAATATCTCTTAATATGATATATATACATTAAATGTCTTTACAACGATAATCGTTACATATATGTCTCGTTTAAAAATCATTAAGTTAGTAGTCTTGTTTTTACATATGTAGTTCATTGTTAATATACTTAATGATATGTTTACTTATCATAGTATCATGTTAACTATATATATATCCATATATATGTCATCATATAGTTTTTACAAGTTTTAACGTTCGTGAATCACCGGTCAACTTGGGTGGTCAATTGTCTATATGAAACATATTTCAATTAATCAAGTCTTAACAAGTTTGATTGCTTAACATGTTGGAAACATTTAATCATGTAAATATCAATCTCAATTAATATATATAAACATGGAAAAGTTCGGGTCACTACAATAAACGGTTCCCCGATAATAAAGGTGAAAGGGCAACGTATATATCGAGGTTATAATAAGATGTTTCAACTGAAAAGTCGGAGTTGACTTGCTGGAGCTATGACAAACTGGCTACTTTGAAAAGAAATCGCAAAGTTAATTTTTTGCTAATAAATGCCAAAGAATCTGACGCGGATACGTGTCTAACTTTTACTTTGGTTTCAAGAGTTTTTTTCAGGTATATAACTGTGGGTAACATGTGGTTGGATCATCATCTCGATTGTTCATTATTTGAGGTTTCTTCAGGAATTTCAAAGGGTTTAAACACAGTTTGTAATCATACGATGTTCTAGGAGTTTGAATGATACAAGTATTTTATGAATAGAAATGTTGTTCTATCACAGTTTTGAAGTCAAAGTATAGCTTTGAAAGATGTAGGAATCTAAGAGTGGCGATACCGGTTATATCTCGAATTGAATTTTGAGGTTTCAAAATCAGAATATGTAACTGGGTTTGAATGAGTATGGTTGTTTTGATTTCTATAAACAAATGTATATAGTTGTGAAAGTAGGGAGTATAGTGGATGATTTGCTGAATCGGAATCGAAGAATGTAATATATTAATTGTGAATTTATATATCTCTCGGGTATTATCTACCCGTTAAAAAATTTCACAATTAATATTTTGTACAAAATAATTTTATTACAGTCCTTATGAAAATATATATATGTATGTATATTTTCTTCATATGTAGTATAGATTTAATGAGTTAATATTAAATTAAACTCATTTGATTTACGGTTGAAACTAGAATTGAATAATCCCTAAAATTACATAACTTTTACGAAGTATTTCTTCAATGAAATTGAAATTATGAATCAATACTTCGTTATTTTGTTGATGCATGATGTTGGTGTTCGTGGAATTCTTGTGAATTTCGCAAAGTGCGAATGATGTTATCTGAAAAGTTTCGAGTACATCGATGATGAAAGTGTAAAATCAAACCTATGTTTGAATAATACACTTGATTTATTATGAAATGGAATTCATTGAATTGAAACAGAGATCGTAGTTAACGATGGTTAATTTGTTAAGGAAGGATGTACATCATAGCATATTAGTAATATGAATTTAACCGAGTAATATCTACCCTTATTTAATTCATACATAATAGCTTAGTACGAAAAGATTTATTTTGATCTCAAAATTCATATGTATATAAATAAAATATACATATAATTTCTTCAGAGGGAATGAGTTAATACTTCATAACTCATTAATACAATATACTTTGTTGTTGATTTGTAATGATGTCCACTGTGATTCTTGAACTGGCGAAGCTTATGATATTATAGATGCTGTTGGTACTGACGGTGCTGGTAATGTTGACGATATTGTTGCTGCTGTTGGTAAAACGAGTCTAGCTTGTAAATTGTGCACCATTCCGGTCAGAGTTTCTCCTCTACTGTCTCTGTTCACTCATCTAATTTGTAATCATAATCAGAATAATCTCTAAGATTTTGGAGATTACATAATTGCCACAAAATCTTTCTTCAATGAAGTTATGAATCAATACCTCATCGTTTATTGTTGTTGGTATTCCTTAGTATCTACAAGGCGTATGTCGTCGATGTTCGTGGGACAGTTTATGATGTCGAAGCATGGAATGTGGATGTTGTTGATGGTGGTAATGGTTCTGTTGACGTTGGTGATGGTGGTACTGTTGATGCCGGTGTTGCTGCTGGTGCTCGTAACCTTTGCACCATATTCTCCAAAGCCACTACCCGAGCGTGAAGCTCGTTGACTTCTTCTATTACACCGGGGTGATTGTCGGTTCGGATAACATCATTTAAAAAGGGAGTAATGAAACTCACAATACTGTATTTCGTAGTAAAAATACATATGACGTCATTGAACAAGTGCAAGGTTGGCCTCGGATTCACGAACCTATATTAAGTATATATATATTTATATGTTGGTAATATCAGTCTAACAATTTAGGTCAGGTCATAGTGTATCACAATCCTAATGCTCGAGATCGATATGCAAAAGTCAACAAAAGTCAAATTGACCCAAGATGATTTACAAAATCTATACATGTTTATTTTATAACTTAAAAATCGTTATATATATATTTAAATATATTTATCAGATTTTATTAAAGTAAAAATAATACAAGTCATTTATTAAAAAAATTATATTAAAATTTATACTAAAATTTATATATGATAAAAATATACTTTTATATATCTTAAATAATATAATATATAAAGTTCATTTAATATCATAAAATATAGTAGTATGTATTATTAATGTAATTATATTACGTGTGGTAACAATATCTTTGTATCACATATTTGATAAAATAATATTGATAATGAGTAAAAGTTGTATTATTTTGTGATAATAATAATATTAATTATAATAACAATATTTATATTTAATAATGTTAATAATAATTTTGATAATTAATTATAATCTTTTATAATAATACCAATGTCATAATAATGATATTACTAATAATGATAAAAATATTATAGTTATCTTAATGATGATAATAATATTAATAATACTGTTGTTATTAATAATACTAATAATAATAAAAATGATAATTTAAATGAAAATATAAATTTTAAGATTTATAATGATATTTTCTAACCATCATGATAATTATAATAATAACGATACTTTTTACTATTAACTGTAGTAATAATAATATTTTGCCCAACTACCGACTCCTCCCGGAATTGCGTTATACAAGAATAATAATCCTATTCAAAATGATAATTTTAATAAAATAAGTTTTAATATTTAATGATACTTTTAATAATAATAATGACGATAAAAATAATAAAATGATAGTTTTGATAAAAATATTAATTATTTTAATACTAATAATAATAATAATAATAATAATAATAATAATAATAATAATAATAATAATAATAATAATTATTATTATTATTATTATTATTATTATTATTATTATTATTATTATTATTATTATTATTATTATTATTATTATTATTATTATTATTATTATTATTATTATTAGATAATAATAATAACGATAATAACGACGATAACAATAACGATAACGATAACGATAACGATATCGATAACAATAATCATTTTAACAATAATACATAAAATTATAGATAATTCAATTGACGATATCTTTTAATCCGTTCATCGAAATCATACGCTTTCTAAATAAAAAGTTATTAATTTTTCGACAGCTTTCCAACGACATGCATATCATATACCTTAAATCAGTCGTATATGTAATAAATTCATAATTTATCATAAACTAACTAACGACAAAATTAAATATACAAGCATGCATAATCAAATATACTCGAGCACTAGTCAGGGATACATTATTAATATATAAAAGTTAAGTTACGAGTGCTCACGTATCAATATTGAGATTCAATATTGCAGGAAAGTACGTAGACGCAACGGAGATGATAAACACTAGATTGATCTCGCGAGCATACCTCGAACCATACCCATAACCTCCAAAGCAATAACCCATAATTTCCTTAGCTCTATCCCTCTCAAAAACCAGTTTTGAATGTCCGTTTAAATCACTCGAGCAACACTCCGTCGTAGTATTTTATGTGTAATACTAATAATATCACTCCTAATACTACTAGTACTAATAATAATAAGATTAATATTAATAATCTTAATATTAATAATAATAATAATAATAATAATAATAATAATATACATAATAATAATATACATAATAATAATAGTATAAGTATATTACAGAGAGATGGATGATGATTTATGTGTGTGTACGTACAGAATGAACTCGATCGAAATTTAAGGACTTGGCCTCACCTCACTAGCCATGCGATTGCATGGTTTATGTGCCTTGGGGCCATGCGATCGCATGGTCTCCTTGGCCAGCTCTTGATCCCCCAATTAAAACTGCTGACACTTGATTTTAATTATAATATATATATATATATATATATATATATATATATATATATATATATATATATATATATATATATATATATATATATATATATATATATTAATATATATTTAATCTAGGTAATTATTTATATAATATATAATATTTACGAGCATGGTAAAAATGTAATTTTTTATTCTAATGACATGGACGTTGTCACTCGACTCGTGTCCTGGTTCCAATTTCTTGAACGGCTTTTCGTACACTCAGAAAACTAGTTCTTTATGTTACGCGACATGTACCTATTATCAATAACTAGACTTAATCATCTATAATCTATATTACCCAAAGTATAATTTCTTCATCTGAGTGTTGTGGTAAATTGCTTCTATAAATCAATGTTTCGTTATTTATTAAAATACATTTACTAATATCAAAACATTTTATATTTAAATTATACATTAACGCATTGTAAAATATATATATATATATATATATATATATATATATATATATATATATATATATATATATATATATATATATATATATATATATATATATGTATATATGTATATATGTATATATATGTATATATATATATATATATATATATATATATATATATATATATATATATATATATATATTCTTATTAAAAATATAATTTTGTATATCTTATATATAATTGAAATATCTATCTAATTATATTTCAAAGTTCAAAACGTGTAAGTAATAGAAAATATTATGTCGTATCACGTTTACGTTTTTGAAACAATATATATATATATATATATATATATATATATATATATATATATATAATTTATGATACAAAGCTTTAATTAAGTTCTTTAAAACTTATGAACAAATTATCTTATAAAACGTTTTACTAATAAAGTTCTTTTTAAACTAAAAAAAATGTTTTTGTACGTTTGAAATAATCTTAAATAAATATGAAACCTTTGTTTTCCAAAATTAAATATATTTAAGAATCATTTTACTAAAAAGGTTATAATAGAAGAAGTTGTTATATCGTAAAACGTTTTAGAAAAGTAAGATTAAATATACTCTTAATAGGTTTTAAGTTTTTAAATTAACGTTTGTTGATGAAACATGATATAAAATCCAAAGGTTAAATAAACATATGAAATCATCTTAATGTAAAATGTCGATATCCAACGTCTAAGTTATTTACATTCCACGTTCCAACTTTAAGATGAAAGTTAAAATAGTTATCTTATTAAAATAACGAGGAAAATGTTGTAAAGCATAAATTGAAAATCAAATAGGAATCTCCACTAACTCTTGTCTAGTTCCTGTTAATTGATACTTTTGTTCTTACTTGCAATTCACTTTACCAATTATTCCGAATATCGTTAATAGGAAAAGTTTTCTAAATCAAAGTGGACCTCTCAACAGAGACTCATAATCATAATTCAATGTATCTGATAATTCAATCATTTGATATTATCTTCTAATTCCACCGATAAACATATTGAAACAAATACGTTCATGTAAATTATTATACGTTTAATACTTTGTTATTATTTTCAAGTTATATTATATACATATATATGTATAATCATATCCATCTAATGGTTCGTGAATTGTCGAGAACAGTCGAAGGGTAATGAATGTATGAATACAGTTTACACTTCTTGAGATTTATCTTAACAAACTTTGCTTATCGTGTCGGAATCATATAAAGATAAAATTTAAATTTGGTCGAAAATTTTCGGGTCGTCACATTTTCAATGTGCATCATTGTGCACGTATAAGTGCATCTATGTGCACATTAGTTATTTCTGTAGCTTTTTGGTTCTGTATTGAACATCACTATATATATATATATATATATATATATATATATATATATATATATATATATATATATATATATATATATATATATATATATATATATATATATATATATATAGGTATAATAATATGTATTTTCCTTTCATTGATAAGGTCAATGATTAAAGCTTTCATGTTCCAATTTCAGGTTTAACCCATCAATATATCGTCAATTGGAAAATCATCATTGAGTATGTAACATAAGCCTTTGACCCGTTAGAGGAAAAGTGTATAGAAAATTGTCCATTTACTTATAAGGGTCTAAAATGTAATATAAGTAGTACCAAATATCAATAAAACTGGTGTGTTAACTCTATATATTAGGACTTCGAACATTGTATACAAGGTTTAAACAAAAACTTGTTCGAACGAATGGTAAACAAGTAGATCTCAAAAAAGCACACACATTTGAAAAAATCGGTGATTAAATCGGAGCCACAAGATATGATCGTTCAAAGTTCGAACAAGTCAAAACTGGATCCGTTTGAAATCGTACGAATTCAATGTAAATTTCGGGTGTTAGAACACATATTTGTTCGAACTCGACAGTTTTGAGTTCGAATGTGTTAGCCCGAGTTCGAACAGAAATTTGTTCTAACGCACAACGTATATAAGATTTTTTTATAATAAAGTGCAAATTATATTAAAATTTTGATAGAAAGTGTATCTGATTGATTTTTCCTAAAATATAATCAATCGAAATTTTTTTATTGGTCCAGCGGTTGGTGTGAAATGTCCTGTTCTTATTGATTAAAAACGTTCCATATTAATTGATTTCGTTGCGAGGTTTTGACCTCTATATGAGACGTTTTTTAAAGACTGCATTCATTTTAAAACAAACCATAACCTTTATTTCATCAATAAAGGTTTAAAAAGCTTTACGTAGATTATCAAATAATGATAATCTAAAATATCTTGTTTACACGGGACCATTACATAATGGTTTACAATACAAATATGTTACAATGAAATAAGTTTCTTGAATGCAGTTTTTACACAATATCATACAAGCATGGACTCCAAATCTCGTCCTTATTTAAGTATGCGACAGCGGAAGCTCTTAATAATCACCTGAGAATAAACATGCTTAAAACGTCAACAAAAATGTTGGTGAGTTATAGGTTTAACCTATATATTATCAAATCATAATAATAGACCACAAGATTTCATATTTCAATACACATCCCATACATAGAGATAAAAATCATTCATATGGTGAACACCTGGTAACCGACATTAACAAGATGCATATTTAAGAATATCCCCATCATTCCGGGACACCCTTCGGATATGATATAAATTTCGAAGTACTAAAGCATCCGGTACTTTGGATGGGGTTTGTTAGGCCCAATAGATCTATCTTTAGGATTCGCGTCAATTAGGGTGTCTGTTCCCTAATTCTTAGATTACCAGACTTAATAAAAAGGGGCATATTCGATTTCAATAATTCAACCATAGAATGTAGTTTCACGTACTTGTGTCTATTTTGAAAATCATTTATAAAACCTGCATGTATTCTCATCCCAAAAATATTAGATTTTAAAAGTGGGACTATAACTCACTTTCACAGATTTTTTACTTCGTCGGGAAGTAAGACTTGGCCACTGGTGGATTCACGAACCTATAACAAATATGTACATATATATCAAAGTATGTTCAGAATATATTTACAACACTTTTAATACATTTTGATGTTTTAAGTTTATTAAGTCAGCTGTCCTCGTTAGTAACCTACAACTAGTTATCCACAGTTAGATGTACAGAAATAAATCGATATATATTATCTTGAATCAATCCATGACCCAGTGTATACATATCTCAGTATTGATCACAACTCAAACTATATATATTTTGGAATCAACCTCAACCCTGTATAGCTAACTCCAACATTCACATATAGAGTGTCTATGGTTGTTCCGAAATATATATAGATGTGTCGACATGATAGGTCAAAACATTGTATACGTGTCTATGGTATCTCAAGATTACATAATATACAATACAAGTTGATTAAGTTATGGTTGGAATAGATTTGTTACCAATTTTCACGTAGCTAAAATGAGTAGTTTTTACCAATTTTGTTTTGCTCGTCATTTTTCGTTTCTAATCCGTTTTGAGTGATTTAAGTGGCCACAGTTTCGTATTGAACTTGACTTTATGAAACTAAACAGAAAAGGTATAGGTTTGTAGTCAAAAATACAAGTTACAAGTCTTTTTTGAAAGAGGTAGTCATTTCCGTCGAAAGAACGACATCTTGATGACTGTTTTGAAAAACATACTTTCACTTTGAGTTTAACCATGATTTTTGGATATAGTTTCATGTTCATAAGAAAAATCATTTTCCCAGAAGTATAGCTTTTAAATCAAAGTTTTTCATAGTTTTTAATTATCCAAACCAAAACAGCCCCCGGTTGTAACTACGACGGCGTAAATCCGGTTTTATGGTGTTTATCGTGTTTCCGGGTTTTAAATCATTATGTTAGTATATCATATAGATATATATCATGTGTATAGTTGATTTTAAAAGTGTATTTAGAGGGATTAACTTTATTTGCGAACAAGTTTAGAATTAACTAAACTATGCTCTAGTGATTACTAGTTTACCACTTCGAATATGATAGCTTTTTATGTATGAATTGAATGATGTTATGAACATCATTACTACCTTAAGTTCCTTGGATAAACCTACTGGAAAAGAGAAAAATGGATCTAGCTTCAACGGATCCTTGGATGGCTCGAAGTTCTTGAAGCAGAATCATGACACGAAAACAAGTTCAAGTAAGATCATCACTTGAAATAAGATTGTTATAGTTATAGAAATTGAACCAAAGTTTGAATATGATTATTACCTTGTATTAGAATGATAACCTACTGTGAGAAACAAAGATTTCTTGAGGTTGGATGATCACCTTACAAGACTGGAAGTGAGCTAGCAAACTTGAAAGTATTCTTGATTTTATGTAACTAGAACTTGTAAAATTTATGAAGAACACTTAGAACTTGAAGTTAGAACTTGAGAGAGATCAATTAGATGAAGAAAATTAAAGAATGAAAGTGTTTGTAGGTGTTTTTGGTCGTTGGTGTATGGATTAGATATAAAGGATATGTAATTTTGTTTTCATGTAAATAAGTCATGAATGATTACTCATATTTTTGTAATTTTATGAGATATTTCATGCTAGTTGCCAAATGATGGTTCCCACATGTTTTAGGTGACTCACATGGGCTGCTAAGAGCTGATCATTGGAGTGTATATACCAATAGTACATACATCTAAAAGCTGTGTATTGTACGAGTACGAATACGGGTGCATACGAGTAGAATTGTTGATGAAACTGAACGAGGATGTAATTGTAAGCATTTTTGTTAAGTAGAAGTATTTTGATAAGTGTCTTGAAGTCTTTCAAAAGTGTATGAATACATATTAAAACACTACATGTATATACATTTTAACTGAGTCGTTAAGTCATCGTTAGTCGTTACATGTAAGTGTTGTTTTGAGACCTTTAGGTTAACGATCTTGTTAAATGTTGTTAACCCAAAGTTTATAATATCAAATGAGATTTTAAATTATTATATTATCATGATATTATGATATATTAATATATCTTAATATGATATATACATTTAAATGTCGTTACAACGATAATCGTTACATATATGTCTCGTTTCGAAATCCTTAAGTTAGTAGTCTTGTTTTTACTTATGTAGTTCATTGTTAATACACTTAATGATATATTTAATTATCATATTATCATGTTATATATAATATAACAATGTATTAATATGCTTCATATATATTTAGTAAGACGTGGTTATAACGATAATCGTTATATGTATCGTTTCGAGTTTCATACGTCAATAGTCTCCTTTTTAAGTATATAACTTATTGTTACTATTTTTATTGAGATACTTGATGATCATTATATCATGTTAAACATATATATTTATTCATTTATGTATCATCATGTCATATACAACTTATAGCGTTCGTGAATCATTGGTCAAACTGGGTAATCAGACGTTTACAAAATTTCCGTTTCAATTAACCAAGTCTTAACAAGTTCGATTGCTTAACATGTTGGAAACATTTAATCATGTAAATATAGTTTTCATTAAACATATAATCATAGAAAGGTTCGGAAAAGTTCGGGTCACTACATGGTGGTCTGCCTCCTTTAGGGAAGGTCAGGAGTTCGACCCCCGTTGGCTACATATTAAAAACACAATTTCATTCCTGCCAAGAAGTATCCACCCATGATACCTTTCCCATATCGTTTGGGGGGTAAAGGGGAGGGGGTTTTACTTGGGCGTGCCCTTGGATCGGTTTCAAGGTTTCCTCCTGGGCAGCGATGGGGGCGGGGTTATTATCACTGCATCGACATAGTCGAAACGGGAGATGATCGCAACGGGTGGTTTAGTCCCCCTCGGGTGATCCCAATCACTGTGCAAAAAAATATATGGGTTTCTGACATACTTTGTGAGCCGACTAATTCCAGCACAACTACCTACTTTGCAAGCAGCCCAGAAACGCATGTGAACCCACGTGGCCACAAAGAGGAATTTTTTTTAACTTTATCAACTTTGAAACGATATGTCGTATGTATAATCTGTATATGTATAATGTATAATATAGATGTACAATGACGATTCGAGGAATAAAACTCAATTGAGTCCACAATTTTTTTCAGTAACAATTATATTTAAATGCTATTTTAGTGGTTTTTATCATTAAACTAAAAATTCGAATAATATATGTGGTCATAGTAGTTAAATGTTGGAGGTGTCCTATACAATTTAAAAATCAAAACTTTAAATTTTTAAAAAATTTAAAGATCATGTAGTTAAATTTAGTGGTGCATAAAAATTTTATATTAGTGGTGTCCCGTAAAACCACGGGCTGTAAGTTATATGCACTCGTGTTTGTAATGCATGGTTGCTAAACTAGTGGTATTGTGTAAATCCATAGGTTGTAAACTAGTGGCATCAATTATTGAGTTGATAAACGAAAAAAATTCTGAAAACATAATCTAGATATTTTTACAAGAACAACATGCTAAACATGAGAATGAAAAACCAATCGACATACTTAAGATTATGAAATTGATAAAAATCTAAGTACAAAAATAAACGGAACTCACTCTTGTAGATTGCATAGTATTACTATGAGAAAATAAACGTAGTCAATCATATTTACTTATGGAATTATAATTACTATGGAAAATAGATCTTTCATACGGAGTATTATTTTATATTTTTGTTAAGAGAAATTACAAATTAATATGAACGAAGAAGAGGTTAAAGAAAACGAATTAACATGTTATTCAAATTCAATACTCCATCCGTGCATTATATTTTGAATTATCATATTATAAATAAATATAGAGTTGTAATTCCTTGCATCTAACAATTTGTTTGAAATTCAAAAGACCAATCAGAGCGTGACATATGGTGCAACAATCACTTGTGATGAAAATTTCTTTTTTTTTAAAAAAAAATAAAATTTTACAAACTTTTTTTTCTCAATTTTTTTCTTTTAATTTTTTTTTTTAAATTAACTCGATTTAGAGTTTAGAACGTTCATGTTAAACCCTAAAACTAAACCCTAAACTCTAATTTCTAAACCCCATTTTCTAAACACTAATTTCTAAACCCTAATTGTTAAAGCCTAAACCCTAATATTTAAATCCCAATTTTCTAAATCCTAATTATTAAACCCTAATTGCTAAACCCTGAATATAGGGTTTAGGGTTTATGGTTGGTTTAGGGTTTAGGGAGTCAAGCACATGTAATGGAGTAGTTTTTAATTACATGTGAGAACAAATTATTATCGCGCTCTCATTGATTCCATGAATTTCAAGGAAATTGTTGGATTCATTTGAATATTCCACAATAAATATAATTTTATTATTTTACCAATTAAAAGAAACTTATGTGTATGTGTGTAAAAATGAAAGTTGAAGAATTTTACGAGTAAAGCTGGTCTATTCGTCCAAGATCGTATAGTAAAGGTATAGATTCGACACTATCGGGCAGTAGTTTAGAAGTCAGTGAATTTGGAAAAAAAAATATTGGGTCTTAAAAGTGTGTATCCTCAAAAGCAATAAATCCAGGTGAGTGTTTTCGTTTTCGTTTGTTAACTTGTTTCAATGAAGATCTTGTCTTTAAATATCAGAGGTTTTGGAGATAATCCTAATGGCAAATGGCGTTGGGTCAAAGATTTGATTCAAAACCAAATGCCTGATGTAGTTATGTTACAAGAAACCAAATTGAAAGAGGTATCTGACTTTTAGATGAAATATGTGTGGGGTTCGACCAATTTTGGGCATGTGTACAAAAAAGCAGTGGCCAAATCGGGAGGGATCATAACCATTTGAAATAAAACAACTTTCAACTTCGTGCAAGGTGTAGAAAAAAAATCACTTTTTAGCCAGTAGAGGGAATTGGTTGGGTAGTTCTGTTGATACAGTGCTAATTAACATTTATGGGCCTCACAGTGATATGAAAAAGAAAATAATGTGGGACGATCTTGATAATGTGATGGAGTTAGATAATGTAGCGTGGGTATTAGGAGGTGATTTCAATGAAGTGAGATATCCAACAGAGCGTAGGAATTGTAATTTCATTGAGCATAGGGCTAGGTTATTCAACGAATTCACCGATCAAAACAAGCTGTTAGAAATACCTATGGGTGGAAAAATGTTCACTAGGGTCAGTGATGATGGTACGAAATTCAGCAAACTTGACAGATTTTTGGTTTCGGATAGATTCTTAGAAATTTGGGAAGGACTTGCGACTTGTGCTCTTGAGCGTAAACACTCGGATCATTGCCCAATCATACTAAAAGATGGGAACACAGATTTTGGGCCAAAACCAATTCGAGTATATGATAATTGGATCGAACAAGAAGGTTCTTTGGAAGTCATAAATTCGGGGTGGGAGCAGCATATTCACGGTTCTAGGTTTGATTGTAGATTCTGGGACAAGTTAAAGAACGTTAAAAGTGCTCTTAAAGAAAAAGGTAATAGGAACTTCGGGGTGCTTAATGATGAATTAAAAAAGCTACAAGATGAAGTGTTAAAATGAGAGTCAAAAGCAGACGCCGATGTTCTAAGTCAATCAGAATAGATGAGTGGATGTCGACAAGAAAAGAATGGTTACAAAGAGATAAAGAATTGGCAAGTATTCCGAAGCAAAAGGCGAAAGTTAAATGGGCACTCGAGGGAGATGAAAACAGCAAATATTTCCATAGAATCATCAATCGAAAATTTAAATAAAAATTCTATACGGTGTCTGAATATAAACGGCTCATGGTGCGAGAATCTAGTGAAGATCAAAGATGAAGTGTTTAACTATTTTCAAAACATGTTCTCCCAGCATAGTAGTCGTACACTATCCTTAGACGAGTCTTCACGTTTCAAAAAACTTGATCATGTCAATGCTGAGTTTCTAGAAGCCCCGTTCAGTGAATCTAAAATCCTTTTAGCTATTAAAAGTTGCGGATGCTCCAAAGCACCGGGGCCGGAAGGGTTCAATATCAAATTTTATAAAATGTTTTGGGAGGTTATCAAAGAAGATTTTATGAAAGCCATTCATCATTTTTAGGAGCACGGGGAAATTTCCAGGGGGTGCAACAGCTCGTTTATCACACTACTCCCCAAGAAAAAAGACCCTTTAAACCTCGGTGATTATCGTCCGATAAGCCTCATTGGGAGTTATTACAAAATTCTTTCTAAAGCGTTATCATTACGATTGCGAAAGGTGTTAGGATCAATTATTGGTGAAGAACAAAGTGCGTACATTCAAGGCAGACATATACTCGACATCATTCTCGTGGCTAATGAATCAATAAACGACTTAGTAGGACGGAAAAAGAAAAGTTTCATTTTCAAAGCGAACTTCGAAAAAGCTTTCGATAGTCTAAATTGGGATTATTTATTCGAAATCATGATGTATATGGGGTTCGGCGAAAGGTGGATTAGATGGATGAAAGCTTGTTTATCTTCGGCATCAGTGTCAGTGTTAGTTAACGGGTCTCCCACGAAAGAATTTAAATTAGAAAAAGGCGTGAGGCAAGGCGATCCTCTATCTCCATATTTATTCATTATGGCGGTTGAAGGACTTAATGTCATGATTAAAAGTGCAATTGAAGCTCAAATGCTTAAAGGCATAGAAATTGGTCGGGATAATGCTTTAGTCTCCCACCTTCAATATGCCAACGATACGGTTTTTTTGGGGAATGGAGCAAAAGGAACTTGCGAAATCTCATAAAGTTGATCAAATGTTTTGAACAAACATCCGGTCTTAAGGTAAATGTAAATAAAAGTTGCATACTTGATGTTGGTATTCAAGATAGCGAGATTAATGCAGTGGCTAATTGGCTCGGGTGTAAAGTAAAAAAATTCCCGTTCTTGTATTTGGGACTTCCTATCGGTGGTAATATGAAAATATCAAAAGAATGGGACCCGGTAGTGAGTAAATTCAACAAAAGATTGGCCGATTGGAAAGCATGTGCGATGTCTTTTGGGGGTCGGTTAACCTTAGTTAAATCAGTCCTGAGTAGCCTACCATTGTATTTCTTCTCTATATTTCTCGCTCCTTCTTGTGTCGTCAAAAAACTCGAAGGTATGAGAAGTCGTTTCTTTTTGGGGGGGGAGGGGGGTCTCATATGAGTCTAAAAAAAATTCATAGGTCAAATGGGTCAATTATGTTACCTTTTAGTGAGGGGTATTTAAATGTGGGATCTTTAAAAGCAAAAAATTTAACTCTTTTAGGGAAATGGTGGTGGAAATTTCACAATAACGGAAACGTTTTATGGGTTCGCATTATCAAAAGTATTTTCGGGAGGGACGGGGGGTTGGGTTTTAATTCAAACTTCAAACCCAAAGGCAACAACTCCACTTGGAAATCAATCTTGGAGGCTGGTAGAGTGATCGATGCCTTAGGCATTGAATTCTCTACTTCCTTTAAGAAACTTTTATTCGATGGTTCTCTCACGTTATTTTGGGAAGATATTTGGTATGGCAATAGCATTCTAAAGGACAGGTACTCGAGGCTTTATAGAATTGTTTCAAACAAAGAGGCGTGGGTTAGTGACTTGGTATAAATGTCAAACAGCGAGTTTACATTTTCCTGGAACTGGTCGAGATCTTTAACAGGTAGGTTAGCTAGCGAAGTTAAGAAACTGGAAGAAGAAATTGCTGGAACAGTTTTCAAAAATGATGGGATAGATTCTTGGGTCTGGCGGCTTTCAACAAGCGGGAAATGGTCAACGAAAATACTTCCCTGCCCGAAACACAACGAAACAACTTGGTTCCATCAAAAGTCGGGCTATTTATTTGGCGGGCTAGCAAACGTAGAATTCCGTGTCGGGCCGAGCTTGATAAACGTATATTAGATTTAGATTCGGTGAGGTGTCCGATATGTGACGATAATCTAGAAACAGCAGAACATTCACTCATATCTTGCAAAAGAGCACGTGAAGTTTGGGAGTTCATTTATAAATGGTGACGAATTGGATTTCCTGGTAATATGAACTTGGACGAGGCATTCAAGGGTAACGGATTCACATTCAAGTCAAACTTTGGGTAAACGCTTTGGCAAGCGGTGGAATGGGTAACCGGATACATGTTATGGAAACATTGTAATGAATCGGTCTTCAAACGAAACAAGCAGTGCAGTGCGACGATCGTTAGTGAAATTCAAGTGTTGAGTCATTTATGGGTATCAAATAGAGTGAAAGGTTTCGAGATCGAGTGGTCAAGTTGGCTTATAAATCCTTTATCATTCGATGCTTTGTGCACGTCTAGAACGGGAATAGGCTAGAACTTCATTGCATTTTCAATTTGTAGTCTTACGTTTTAGCTTATAAATATTGGTACTTATGTAAGCATATTGGGACATTAGTATGCTCCTTTGGCATCTCTATAAATGTTGTTTATATGAATAAAAATTGTTGCTTTTCCAGAAGAAAAAAAAAAAAAGCTGGAGTAACTAACTAGAATTTATAATTAATTTTAAGTAACATATAATATTACTTTATTTTAATTAGAAATACTTAAATATTTATATTTATCATCTGATTTGCATTCCGTATTATCCGTATTATAGTAAGAAGGTATGCTACTCTATATAAAATTATAATATATACTCAATATTGTGTTGCCCGTCGCCTGTTTATTGTTTTCTTTGAGTTTATTACATGTTAATAAATTCGATCGACAAACAGTATGTATATGCAAGTTTGGAAATCGATCTTGCTTTCAATAAGATGATTAAAAGTCTAAAAGTCATCAAAAATACTACTAAACAATAACGAAAACCATTCAGATTTTCATTAATACTGTACGGAATAGATAATATGCCAAACAATGAAGTAAAATAGCACTACCATAAAAACCGTACAAATACTCTAGTAAGTTGCTAGTATATATGTAGCTTCAAGATTTAACCAGCTGCATCAAAAATAGTAAATGAAATTAAATAGCCTCAGGTCTTAGTTGAACTAAGTAAAGATCCTCATCTCCATTCCAACTCCTCTTAGCTTTTGGTCCTGTTGGTCCATCTTCACTAAACAATTCTTTTGGTAACCTTTTAATAATTTGCCCAATGACTATCCTTTGATACCATGGTAACATTTTTACTACAAAACCCAATTCATCTTCAACATTATAATCTATATGTGGACCCCACCTCCTCGTATAGTTCAACCACGGTGGCTCAACAACCACACCACCCAAATACTCGGCCGCCACAACCACCGTGCGAGCACTCGTGTCCATAACCTTATCGCTCGAGGCCAACTTGTCTAGCATGCCAGCAATTTTTGCACCTACCCATCCATAACGAACATCCCCTGATCTTGCATACAATCCATGGCTATGTAACGCCGAGTAAGCCACTATTCTATTATTCGCGTCGAATTCCAACCCCGATGCACCGATCCATTCGCCCCAACTATGTCGCGCAAAGTATACACTGTTCAACTCTCCATTAATATTGCTTATCCTTAATGTGATATGTTCCCAATCACCTACATGCTCACCCACCTTTCCTAATGGTATAGTAAAAGACAACACTTTTGCCGTTGATGGACCATTAAAAGGGTGAAACACCCAAATGGTAATATCAGTAAATAGTCCTCCGCCAACCGGCTTAACATGAGCATAAGAAGTAGCCTTTTGTAGATTGCCAGTCTTAACTCTATCTTTACTCAAATCATCAACCGGAAGATCGAGCCAATAAGTTTCATCATCTTGACCAAATTGTGGAAGGTTCGCGCCATTTTTCTCAATTGCACTAGGGTAAGACTCTTCCCCTTGGCTATGGTAAATCAATGCGCCACTATCGAAAAACCAATCAACCGATGAAGGCAGGTATTCTTCATCCGGATGGAAATAAATGATGGGAGAGTACTTGTTTATCAACTCTTGAATTTGTGTCATATTCGGCATGTTTTCCAAGTCATCATTAGCCTTCAACTTCCCTAGACGTTCGTTTTTCATCTTGAAACCACCCATAGAACTATGAACTTGCAAACCGTTCATATCAATAACGTTCTTGTTCTCAAATAAAACCGTCATTTGATCAGCATTTGGAATAATATTTGGTTTCTTCATTGGAATGTGATCATGATCATCTGTAAAGTCGACATGAACACAACTCACTTTATCAAGTGACGGCTTGTTAAATTCGCGAGTGATCACGTACCCAATAGCCTTGTAGCCGTACGGGGCGATTGGGTGCCACACATAAGCTTCACCGTCTTTTTTCTTTCTATTTAACGAGTGGCTAGACCACTTAAGAACGTAATCAGTTGGTGATTTGAGACTTGGTTTAACGGGATTGTTTGACACATCTTTTGCTACAAGAAAATGTCCAAAAAGTGGGATGTTGTTTGGATGTGCATATGATCCTAAACTTGAAAAACCATGTGGGATTGAAACAGGATCATAAAATGTTGTCCCGGAGCCACCTTCATTCGTTGACCATATTTTCTTGAATGATGTCACATGAGTCACAACTAAACCTCCCAAATCTATGCTTCCACTTGCAAACCCTCCACCTAAAATAGACGATCATCAAATTCAAATTAAATATAAATATATATGAAAAATGAGTAATAGTCCGTACGTATATCAACAAGATCATAACCGGCCATCATCATTTGATAACTATGTTTATCATTTTAAAACACGTGATATCGAAACTAAACTATCATTTTCTATGCAAATAATATATACGGAGTCTGACTTTATACGGAGTACTAAAAGAAGAAAAAAACTATTATTCCGTAAAAAGTTAAATTGTAATAAAAATATGTAGGAAAAGCGCACACTTACATGTAAGATGAAGACAGATAAATCAAGAGGAAATGGCTACATCCTTTTGTATGCATATTCTTTTAAAGTGTAACATTTCTTATTAAAAAATGCTTGTGTCTAGAAATGTTTAATTAGAATGGTATATAGACAAAGCCACAAAAGTCTATATATATATATATATATATATATATATATATATATATTTGACTTGTATTAATTCATATACATGTGTAAGAGTATGACTAATACATAAAACCGATGTACAAATTTGAGCGTAACATTTTGTTTCAAAAAAGAACAAAACAGTTAGTATTATTAAATATATATACTAATTATTACTGGAAAAATAAATAATTATGAAAATGAAAGTGGGATTACCTTGATGATCAGGTGTCGATTTGGAAACAGAAGAAGGAAGTTGAAACATGGTATGAATATTATCTTGTGAACTAATCGTTGTTGCCACATTGCAAGAGAAAAACAAAGAGAATAAGATCAGAGTGGCAACTGGAGAAGAATTCATCTTTTGAAATGAATTGAGAAACAGAAAACAGGTTAATTCATTTGTGAATCACTTATCATGCTTTTATAGTTGGTCATGCATACATAATTTCTAATTAGATTTGGACGATCCAAATTAATTTCCTTGAATATATTGTACAAAAATAGGTGCATGATATATATATTGTGTTGACATTCTAGCTAAATAAATTGGTAACATAATTCTTTTATTTAAGGAATTGATTTCTGTTATCTTTTGTATTATCTAATTATCTGTAACTATATATGTATAAGGTAGCAAAGTTTTTTTTTTTTTTTTTTTTTTTTTTTTTTTTTTTTTTTTTAAATAAGTTTCATCTACTATCCACTTCACCTATCTATTAATCACCGGAATCTTGCCTAAAGTTAGTAGTTACATAAGACACAAGTTAATACAGTCATTTTATAAGTTATAATTTTTTTTATCAATATAATAATGTAAATCATAATATATTGTAATTAACAAAGTTATACATTTAAAAACAATTATTTCAATAAAATTTAATTTTTGTTAAATTTGGAAAATATTATTAAATTTCTATTTATAAATATGGATGAATAATTGGATATGGATATAAGCTAGGTAGTTAAATCCATGTTTTTTTTAAAGAAAATAGTAAATATTTAAATATTTTTTATCTTTGTGTAGGTAATGGTCTATTGGTTCGGGTTTTCTCCAAGGCAGCAATTCGGAGCAGGTTATGCAACTGCGGAAGATGATTGCGTGAGCGCATTAGTCCCGCTGAGTGATCTCAAACTGTTATTCGAAAATCAAAATGTATTCAAATACTTTTGTTTAATTATTTAGCATTTCAATGTTAATTAGAGACTGCATCGTTTGTATGAAAAAAGTTTTATTCTGTAATATCTCTTTGTTCACTATTTGAAATAACATTGTGTCTTCTAACAAACATTTAGAATGTAGCTTTGGGTTAAGTAGAAATTTATATAAACAAATATATATGAGGAGATAGGGCTTGAATGGATCGGGCCTCCATCAGGGAACTAATTTTCCCCTCTGTAAGTCGTTTTCTATCTTTACTTTTTTAAAAATGAAGATAATATCTATAAACATGCGTGAGCTTGGGAAACTTGAAAAGGAGAAATTTAGATGGCTAAAAAATTGATTCGTTTTCATAATCCTGATGTTCTTGCTATCCAAGAATCGAAAAGGCAACATGTAAAAGAGGGTCTTGTCGAAATGTTATGGGGGCACCAAAATTTCAATTACGTTTTCAAACCTTCCATCGGGTATTCGAGTGGGCTAATTCTGATATGGGACCCGTCGAGGTTTAATGTTGTGGGGGCGGTTGAAAGGGATTTCTTTTTGAGAATTAGGGGCTGGTGGGTGGGTAAACTAGCGGATTCGATTATAATAAATGTTTATGGACCTCATAATGATAATCTGAAATAAAAATTTTGGGAAAGTCTTGAGAATATTATGCAGGTTGATGTCGATGACTGGATCATATGTGGGGATTTTAATGAGGTTAGAAGGAGATCAGAAATGAAAAATTGTGATTTTATTGAGAATAGGGCAAAAATGTTTAACAACTTCATCGATACCACGCATCTCATAGAGATTCCAATGGGGGGTACGAAGCTCACAGATTCAGCTATGATGGTCTTAAATACAGTAAGCTTGATAGGTTCCTAGTTTCGGAAGCGTGTCTAGCTTCTTGGGAGGGCATAACAGCCTGTACACTTGATAGGGAACACTCTGATCATTGTCCCATCATTCTAAAGGAGTCTAATAACGACTTTGGACCTAAACCTACAAGAATTTTTAACAACTGGTACGAAGATGGTAAATGCGATGACTTGATCAAAGATGCATGGAGGGATTGCATTAGAAATCCAAGGGCTGATTGCAAATTTCGAGATAAGTTAAAGAAAGTTAAAGAAAAGCTGAAAGAGAAATGTAACCCGAAATTCAATAGCCTTAACGTGGAGATAGATACTCTTCAGAAAGAAGTGGTAAGGTGGGATGAAATAGTCGGATCTCGGGATCATACGGACGCTAAAATTGCATCATGGGTAGAGGCGAGGAAAATGTGGTTTCAAAAAGACAAAGAAAAGGAGGAGATTCTGAAACAAAAAGGACGGAGACGAAAATAGTAAATTTTTTCACTCTTGTATCAAAAGGAGGCAAAATAAAAATAACATCAGGGGCATTAATTCAAATGGATTGTGGACGGAAAATCCCGATAAGATTAAATCAATGGCTTTCAATTATATCAAAAACAAATTTAGTGACACAAACCCGAGATCGTTCAAAATAAGTGGTCCCCTTGACAAGAAATTGTCAACCGAAGAAGCAACGGGTCTTGAAAAACACTTCACCCTTGCGGAAATTCATGATGCGATAAAAGATTGTGGGGGCGAAAAAGCCCCGGGCCCTGACGGTTTTAACATGAGATTTTTTTATCAAATATTGGGAAGTGATTAAAAATGAGCTCCTTGAGGCTTTCACTCGGTTTTGGGAAGTAGGAGAAATTTCAAAAGGGTGTAACTCTTCTTTCGTTGCTTTAATTTACGAGAAAAATGATCAACGTGGTTTCGGGGATTACCGACCTATAAGTTTAATCGGGTGCTACTATAAGATAATATCCAAGGTTTTAACGAAAAGGCTTCAACGGGTTATCTCATCAGTTATTGGATTCGAACAAAGTGCATATATAAAAACCAGTACATTCTTGATGGGGTTTTGATAGCAAATGAGGTTCTTCACGATTTAAAGGTTACCAAACGAAAAAGGGTTTTTATTCAAGGTTGATTTCGAGAAGGCCTTTGACAGTATCAACTGGGGTTTCTTAATGGAAATCATGGTCTTAATGGGTTTTGGTTCTAGGTGGTGCAAATGGATTTATGCGTGTTTATCCTCCGCCTCAGTCTCAATTTTGATTAATAGGTCTCCACGAAAGAATTTTCTCTTCAAAAAGATGTTCGTCAAGGGGATCCGCTATCCCCGTACCTATTCATCATGGTGGCCGGGGGATTGAACCACTTAACTAAAGTAGCTGCGGCCTCTAATCATTTTGATGGAATCAGCATCAGAATGGGGGATACCAGGGTAACACACTTACAATATGCAGATGACACATTGTTCTTTGGTGAGTGGAATAGGAGAAATGTGCGGAACCTCACTAAAATCCTTAAATGTTTTGAAGCGGCTTCGGGACTACGAATCAACTTTCATAAAAGTTGTGTCTGCGGCCCAGGGGTTTCAAAGGAGGAAACAGAGAATATGGCGGGCTGGCTAGGTTGCGTGGCGGGCACTTTTCCCATTAATTATCTTGGTCTTCCCCTTGGTTCGTTTATGAAGCAATCAAAAGCATGGGACCCGGTCTTTGAAAAGTTTGGAAAACGGCTCGCGGATTGGAAAGCAAGATCACTATCGTACGGGGGAAGGCTCACACTAATTAAATCGGTTTTATCTAGCTTACCTCTTTATTTTTTTCACTATATTCGGCCCCTGTTTGTGTTGTCGATAAATTAGAGGGGCTGAGGCGTCGGTTTTTCTGGGGTGGGTCATCATGGGTTAAATGGGACACCTGCCTTAGACCGCGTGATTTGGAAGGGTTGGATATTGCCCCACTTGCCTTAAAAAGCCATGCTTTACTAGCAAAATGGTGGTGGCGATTTAAAAAAAGAAAATGGCCCTCTTTGGGTGTCCGTCATCAAAAACATCTATGGCGACGAAGGGGGACTAGGCAACGGTGTCCCTCTCCCCGCTAATCATCTTTCTTCCATTTGGGCGGGTATTATTAAAGTGGGTAAAAATATTAATCATAATGGTGCACCGTTTGCTAACTCACTTAAAAAAAGAATTATAGATGGATCGCGCACTAGTTTTTGGGACGACTTGTGGCTTGGTGACTGTTTGCTAAAAGATAAATTTAATAGACTTTACCGGCTTGAAACTAATAAAAATGCTTCCATTAGTGACTGGGCCCATTGGGGGTAATTCTTTCGTTACGACGTGGTGTTGGTCCCGTAATATCTCGGGGAGATTAAGCGGGGACCTCACCAACCACACTAATCTTTTATCTAGTTTTGTCCCTTGTAGCACAGGTTGCGAGGATTGGACTTGGTCATGGAGCGACGATGGTTCGTTTTCTGTTAGTAATCTCACGGATATTTTGGTGCGGGCAGGAACTGTGAATCAACCATCGGTAACCAAGACGATTCGAAACAAAATGGTCTCTCTTAAAGTCGAGCTATTTATTTGGCGTGTGAGGCTTAAACGTCTACCTACCAGGATCGAGATTGACAAGCGGGGCATGGACTTGGGGACGGTACGATGTCCTGTTTGTGGTAATGGCCTTGAGACTGTGGAACATTCCCTCATTCTATGTACGTTTGCCCTTGACATTTGGAATCGGGTTTATGATTGGTGGAAGCTTGGCCCTCACTCAAACTTGAGCATCAACGAATCATTCTTGGGGGATGGGTACTCGTTTTCTTTTGAGATTGGTAGGCAATTATGGCAAGCTACCGAATGGGTGACCGGGTATTTGATTTGGAAAAATAGGAATGTCACTACCTTTTCTAAAGCTAAACTCAACAGTGTGATGGTGTTTAAAGAAATCCAACTCAAAAGCTTTGAATGGATATCTAATAGGATTAACGGTTTCGAAATAGATTAGGATACATGGATATCTAACCCTCGAGCTTTCAATTCAATTGTCATAGCATCTAGGAGGACTGGTATTGGCTAATAGATATTCCACCTGTAGGTTTTTTGCCCCACTCCCGAAGTAGTCGTTTTGGACGGGGAGAAATTGGGTTGGTCCGGCGTGCTTTGTCGTTGAATTGCTAACACTGTGCTTCGGGTCATCCCAGCTTGTATTTCTCAAGTTAAATCCCCCCTTAACGATAATGAACGGACTACGACATTTTCCTACGTGTCTTGGTGGGATTATCTCTGCTAAAGTGCTTTACTCTCGTTTTAGTTTATCCTAGGTGTATATTTCTCGTTTTGTTGAATGACTGTAACTTGTATATTCTTACCTATATTAATAAAATGTTTATCTTTGCAGCTAAACAAAAAAAAAAAGTAGATAATGTACAAATGATAGTGCATCAAGTTCATATGATTGGTCTGCAAGTATTGGCTACTGGGATGTAAAAATTTTTGTACATAATTAGTCGAGTCTATATATATAATTTCTTTAACAAAAATTTTAAAGATAGTTTATTTCAAAGATTTTTTTTTTCAAAGATAATACGGAGTTGTTGTTGTTTGACTTTTTTAAGTCATGTATATGCATCGCGATTTGGGAATAAGAGATTTAAAGAAAACACTACTAGAAAAAAGAGGACAGGCGACGAAGTTTTTTTGCGGCGCTCTGAACTCGCCGCAAATGCACCACTAAACGACAAAACTTTCAGTCTTTTGACCAGTCAAATGGACCTACGTGCAATTGCGGCAATACTTTATGGGCCGTCGCCGCAAATAAGTTTATTGTATTTTCTTTTTTCTTCGCTGGCAAATTTTGGTCAAAGGTTGAATTGTGGGCCCGGATGCTTGTCGCCGCAAAAGGTGTGCTGCAAATAAGGGTCGCAATATTTTTTGGTGCTTAATTTTTCCCTCCGTACTAGTTTTCGCTAGATTCTGTCTCCAGCAATGATTGAGTGCCGCAAAAGGTCTGATACAGATTCTATAAATAAAGGGCATAAATATATAACTAACATTACATATATTTTTAACCTCATACACACATCAAATACATCGAAAATGGTAACCATTCCGTCGATGATTGTCTCTTTGGAAGGTATTACGGAAGTAGATTCCGTAATCAAATGAGAGATTACGATTATACAAGTAGTTCGAAATCTACGTTCGAAGAAATTGATGTTCGCGACGTAGGTTTAGAGGACCTTTTATACTTTTTGAAAGAAATGGTTCCGTTCGAACACACGGACGTCTTGTATTACGAAGATGACTGTGTTCCGGAATTTTCCGCTACATATCTTCGAACAGAGGATCAGTGGAACGGTATAAAAAAACCCTGAGTTGGCGTTCTAATCGCATTTCTCTTTATTTAGTTTTGGAAGATGAATAAACTTGTTTTAATTTCCGTCAACTAAACTGTTAAGTTTAGTTAAGTTTGGTATTAATTGTAACGTTTTTATTTTGGTGTTAATTGTATCGTTTTTATTTTAGTATTAATTGTATCATTTTTATTTTGGTATTAATTGTATCGTTTTTATTAGTTATGTTGAATAAAAATTGTCATTTTCTTTTTCCAATTTAGTATATAAAAAAAACACTACAGACGACAACACTTAATCGAATATTATAAACAATACATTTATTACGGAGTTTTCACTATGTGTGCCGCGCATTTAATGACCATTAATGATTTTCCTACTCGTAGTAGTTTGCCTGGTTGGAGTGGCCAAGACTATTATGCATGCTCTACATGTAATGTCCACACTCCTTGTGTACACGTGTTGTCTAAAATTGTTTATTATGGCCATAGAATTTACGTGGAAGAGGATCATCCATTGAGGCAAAGCTTGTCATTCAATGGCGAGATAGAGACTGGGCCTCCTCCTCGTAGAAGAACCAATGATGAGATCTTAGAACAACTTAGACCATTTCCTAGAAAAGCGTTGCAACGTGAACCGGAGAAACATTCGGAACATGGGGGAAGAAAAGGAGACGTGATGAGACAGTTGAGGGTAATTGGAGTAAGAAATCTATCTTCTACGAGCTTAGCTATTGGTCTAATGTTGAACTGAAACATAATCTAGATGTCATGCATATAGAAAAAAATGTGTGCGAAAATTTGTTGAATACTTTGCTAATGCACAAGGAAAAATCGAAAGACACCGTTAAGGCAATGAAGGTGTTAAAAGAGTGGGGCATTCGTTCAGAGTTGTGGATGAAACCAACAGGTAATAACGGAAAGGAAGAAAAACCTCATCCTAAGTACTCCTTTTCAACTGCCGATCGAAGTCTATTTTGTCAATTCATTAGGGGTGTTAAATTACCTGATGGCTTTGGCTCAAATTTTAGAACTAAAGTCACCGATGATGATACCAAAATATCAGGGCTCAAGTCTCACGACCATCATTTAATGATGCAACGGTTGCTTCAGATTGGTTTACGAGCTTTCTTAGATTCATTTATTTCAATCCCACTTATTGAGCTTTGTTTATTCTTTAAGCAACTTTGTGCTCAAACCTTGAAGATTTCTGACATGGAAGCCGCCAAAACTCAACTGATAAACATTCTCCGTCATTTTTTGACATAATGATTCATTTGGTTATGCATTTTCCTGAAGAGGCTATTCAAGGCGGCCCTGTTTACATGCGGTGGATGTATCCATTTGAAAGATACATGAAAAAGTTGAAGAATTATGTCAGGAATAAAGCTAGACCGGAAGGTTCTATTGTCGAGGGGTATGTTGCGGATGAAGCCTTAACTTATGCCTCAAGGTATCTTGACACTGTACAAACAAGATTTAATAGGCCAGACAAAAATTTTGACGCTTCAGTTCCCCAATGTAAGCATTACGTCTTTCAATCCGTTTGTAGACCTATTAGTAAAGGTGACGATTTAGATTTGGATCCCGACACTAAGGCTTAAATTTCTTGGTTCGTACTTAACAATAGCTTCGAGCTTGACAAATACAAGGAGTAAGTGTTTATTTCACCTCATATTATATTTGTAAGTTATAAGTAATGATTTTCTTACTTTTACTATAGCTACGGGTTGGTTCGTACTTAACAATAGCTCCGGGTTGGTTCAAACGCAAGGTAAACTCGTTGCCCTGCATCACCCTTTATAAGTAATGATTTTCTTATCTTGTCTAACCTCGTCTTTTTCGTAGATCAAGTCTTTGCGAATAAATGACAAATCTCAAGTTAGTGACGAGTTACTTGCTAGTCGAGATTTATGCCGAACAACACGGAACACTAGAATTTCATCTTCTGGTGGTCCTGGGGGAACACTTTATTATGGTGTGTTGGAAGAAATTCTGGAGATTAATTATTTATTTAGGTCCAATAATGTTTTTTTTATTTCGCTGCAAATGGTTCAAAATCGCCGGCAATAACTGTGTCACAAAGAATAACATAACCACCATTAATACTCAACAAGAATGGTATAGAGACAATCAATACATCCTTGCAACACAAGCAAATCTAGTCTTTTACCTTGATGACCCGACTAAAAGAAGAGGTCAGCAAAGCAAGTATTGGAAGGTTTTTCAAGAAGTACACCAGCGGAACACTTGGGATCAAGATATCTTCGTTGGAGATAACGAGTTGGATCTTATCAATGGCAGCAATTCGTCAGATATTTGTTTGTCTTCTAACTTAAAAGAAGTCGTTCAAACAAATATGAGTAGAAACGAATCAACGGAGGTTGAGGCAGACATCCGTTCCGCAGTTGATGTTGATGTCGAGGGGAGCTAATATGAAGACGACGATTTCGATGAAGATTTCGATGAAGATTTAGACGACGATAATCTTAGATTAAAAGCACGTTATATGTAACCGTTATCAATATCTGACGATAATGATTGTGAACTTATGGATTATATTAGTGAATAATCTTAGATTGTAATATGTAAAAGCACATTATTTGTAACCGTTATCAATATATATATATATATATATATATATATATATATATATATATATATATATATATATATATATATACATATATCTAGACTACGGTTAAAGATAATGTGTTTTTACAAATTACAATCAAAGATGTATATATATATATATATATATATATATATATATATATATATATATATATACCCACCACCCCCCTCCCACCACCCACACCACCACCACCACCACCACCCACCACCACCAACCCCCACCACCAACCACCACCACCCACACCACCACCAACCACCACCGCCACCCGCCACCACCAACCACCACTCACCACCACCCGCCTCCACCACCACCAGCCACCACCCGCTACCAACCACCATCACCACCAACCATCACCAACCACCACCCACCACCATTAACCACCAACCACCACCAACCACCACCACCCACCACCACCAACCACCACCACCCACCACCCACCACCACCCACCACCGCCACCACCCGCCACCACTATCCACCAACCACCACCACCCGCCTCCCTCCACCACCACCCACCGCCACCTGCTACCAACCATTACCACCACCACCACCACTAACCACCAACCACCACCACTAACCACCAACCACCACCACCAACCACCACCGCCACCTCCACCATCATCCATCATCCACCAACCACCACTATCACCACCCACCACCACTCATCACCAACCAACACCATCACCACCCACCACCACTACCACCCACCTACCCACCACTACAAACGACCACCACCACCAACACCACCCACCACCACCAGCACCACCACCCACCACTATCACCAACCACCACCAACCACCACCCACAACCACCAGCAACCACCACTACCCACCACAACCAACCACCACCACCAACCACCCTAACCACCACCAACCACTACTAACCATCAGAAAAATATTTACCATTCATCAAAAAACAATTATCATCAGACGATTATCATTCATCAAAAAATATTTATCATTCATCAAACATTTATCATTCATCGAAAAACGTTTATCATTCATCGAAAAATAAAAACGTTTATCATTCATCGTAAAACATTTATCATTCATCGAAAAATAATTATCATTCATCGAAAAATATTTATTATTCATCGAAAAAAATTATAATTCATCGAAAAACATTTGACATTCATAGGAAAACAATTATCATTCGTTAAATAGTTATCATTTAATCAGACAATTATCATTCATCAAACATTTATCATTCAATAGAAAAAAATTATCATTCATCTAAATTATTTTTCATCAAATAGTTATTATTTTTTTAAAATCGGTTATCATTCATAAGAAAACAATAACCATTCATCACAAAATGATTATCTTGCATTAAATATTTTATATCATCAAACATTTTAATAGAGTTACAAAGGTAGTGGAATTTCATATAGTTGATATAATATGATTAGTTTTATAAAAAAAGAATAAGGCATTCCGAGAATCGAACTCGGGACCTCCCGCACCGAAAGGGGGAATCATACCACTAGACCAAATGCCCAATTATCAAACAATCATCATTCATCTAATTGTTGTCATTCATATAAAAAATTTTATCTTTTATCAGAATACAGTTGTCATTCATTATAAAGCTATCATTCATCAAACACTTCTCATTTATCAAAAAACAGTATCATTCATCAAAATACCAGATAATTGATAAAAATACCAGATAAAAGTTGCCGATGAATGATAAACGATGAATGATAAAAGAACGTGATGAATGATAAAAAGTACCCCGATGAATGATAAAAATATCCGATGAATGATAAAAATACTCAGTGAATGATAAAGATAATAATAAAGATAGGTGATGAATGATAAGCGAAGAATGACAAAATAACGTGAAGAATGATAAAAAAGAAGATGAATGATAAAAAGGAGGTGATGAATGATAAAAGGAGGTGATGAATGATAAAAATGAGGTAGTGAATGATAAAAAAGAAGGTGATGAATGATAAAAAAGAAGGTGATGAATGATAAAAATTAGGTGATGGATGATAAAAAGGAGGTCAATGATAAAAAAAAAAGATTTAATGGATGATAAAAAAGGATATAATGAATGATAAAAGATTTGCAAAACAAATGAGGTGAAAGAATGATAAAAAAACAAGATGAGTGACAAAAAGGAGCTGATGAATGATAAAAATAAGGTGATGAATGATAAAAAGGAAGGTGACGAATGATAAAAAACAAGATGAATAATAAAAAGTGGGTGATGAATGATTAAACACAAGATGAATAAAAAAAGATATAATGAATGATAAAAAAGAGATGATGAATGATAAAAATGGGGTGATGAATGATAAAAAGGAGGTGATTAATGATGAAAAACATTCCAATGTCTACGTACGTGAATATTGAACATATATAGTTTATGATGAAAAGGGTAAAGTTATAGATTACGCGTACATGACTATATACACTATTGTTGTAAAATGATTATCAGAAGTCGGTGCAACTCCATCATTCAGTTTCTTAAGAACGTTATGATGCCTTGTTGCATTTTCACCACGAACAACTACATGAAAAATGAAACATTTAAAAGTTATGGTATATAAACATAGTTTTCGGTTTGACCAAAATTTTCACAATTAAACTAATTGACTAAATTTATTTACTCAGAGATTTGTGTACTTGCATGTTTTAACCGAAGACATATTTCTTAGCAACAAGGCACGCAGTATAATTCTTCTTTCAATAACTCAGTAGCCTGACTTGAGAGTGCACCGAACATTCAAAAAGTTATCTTACCGTCTCACATGATTTTAATCAAAAAGAAACAAAACCGTAAACCATATGAATGATCCAACTATTCACAGGATGCAATGAATTTACAAAATCCAAAAACTAAAGTCGCATTATCAAAAACTTTAAGCTTCTTATTTAGACTTAATATCATCTTTAAAATATTTATCCTCATTATCCTTTATCCTTTGAGATTTTGATCTGGAAAGCAATTACGTCAGTTTCATAAAGCATGGCCAATGCCCAACAGTCAAGCAAAGTAAAATAAAGACTTTAGATTTAAATATGCATATTCAACATAATTCCCTACAACAAAATTCTAGATATAGTACAACTGAGCTAAGTGGTTAAGTGAGCTAATGTAAATCTACAATTTCACTTTCAATAAATTTTATTGAGACAAATCATCGAACACCTGTGAATCGAAGATTCATCACAAATAGCTTTGTTATTGATGACGATTCATTAGTTGTGATGAGGATTGATGACGATTCATAAGTTGTGAACGGTAAAATCAGTTGTGATAACGATTGATGTGATTCATTAGTTGAAGATTCATCAATAATCGGCAGTGTTTGTTCAATTTGGTTGTGAGATAATGAATCCGGAATGTTGTTCGTCGTTCTTGTTCCATTTATCTTCTATTTTCTATTTTTATTATTGATACTTTATGAATTTACCAGTCTACCCCTCCGCGTGTTTTATGTGTTTTTTTAAGTAAATGAGATATTTGGTCCACATTTGCATATCCCATTTGTACCCCATTTAGTACTTAGCTATAGATCATTCCTCTCTCTCTCTCTCTCTCTCTCTATATATATATATATATATATATATATATATATATATATATATATATATATATATATATATATATATATATATATATATACACACACACTATTTTTATGAGCCCGTGCCACGACACTTTTATAAATTAGTATATGATTACGTTGGTATTGATACTCACCAAATGTATAATACAATTATAATAAAAAAATACTGTATTACCGATAACATGTGTATCGAAAGTATCAGTATAAAAAACATTGTATACGATAACGTTAGTATTGCACACACTTTATATAATGTATGATAACATTAGTATGATGTATTGAAAACATTATTATCGTAAACGTTAGTATTAAATACAACTACAATACAACAATCAGTTGTTCAACTTCAATGTCGCAAAGTTTATTGAACATAGAGTGATACGTTTATGAGCCCATCCGTTAAAATACGTATCGCAAATGTCTAAAAGTCGATATACTTTAAATTTATTTAAATATCATATTTTGTATTTAGTTAGTATAGATATTTGATTGTTTTTTAAATTAAGTTATATACCTAATTTTATTTAAAGTTTATGCATTTATTTTTCGTACATTTCACATAGACATTTGTGTTGTGGAGTATAATTTATACTCAAATATCATCTTATGTATTAGGGTGCAGATCTTGTTTACTACTTTTTATGTGTATACATACTAATAGCTGATAATAATGTTGTTAGATTTAATATTTAAGAAATTGTATTGTACTTAGAATAAGATTAAATAATATTAATTTTTATAATTATATTATTTTATTCGTTTATTTACTTCAAATTATTATTTTATTTTATATTTTTGTTAACGTCAAATGTGAAGTTGTATTGCTCCTGTTACTTCCATTATAATATAATATATTTATTTAATTTGATTATTAAGGTAATTTTATTTTATTTAAAATATGAATACTTTCCTTATTTGAGAAAATTAATTAAATAGATGGAAAAACGATAGAATGACACGTGGCAAGAATAAAGGAGGAGTTGACACGTCAGCATAATGGCACGCGCTTCATATAATGTATATATATATATATATATATATATATATATATATATATATATATATATATATATATATATATATATATATATATAGTGGTAGGATCAAGAGGGAAGTAACCAATCGGGGGGGCAAAATAAATTTAATTTTTTTTCATTTTTTGAAAAAACTTTGTTCACGAACATTATAGATTGGATGAAAATAAGAACATTTAGAAAAGACTCTTCGTGATGAATGTTATTATTTTGGCGGGAAAACGCTCGAAGAAGTAATATATAACAATTATCGTGTTTTTCGAGCGTATGTTGAGGTTTTAGACATTAGGGTTCAGATATTAGGGTTTAGATATTAGGATTTATAGGGTTTAGATATTAGGGTTTAGAAATTTAGGGTTTAGATTTAGGGTTTAGATTTAGGATTTAGATTGAGTTTTTAACACGAACGGTTTAGAGTTTAGGGTTTAGGGTTTAGGGTTTGGTGTTTTGGGTTTATGGAATAAACCCAAAACACCAAACCCTAAACCCTAAACCCTAAACTCTAAATCGGGCTAAATTTTACTTCACGAAACATAAAAAAAAATGTTAACATTCTTCACGAACAATATTATCTTGAATGTTATTTTTGTTGATCGTTTTCCCGCCAAAATAATAACATTCATCACGAAGTGTCTTTTCTAAATGTTCTTATTTTCATCCAATCTATAATGTTCGTGAACAAAGTTTTTTCAAAAAACAACAAAAAAATAAAAAAATTTGCTTCCCCCCGATTGGTTACTTCCCCATTGATCCTGCCCATATATATATATATATATATATATATATATATATATATATATATATATATATATATATATATATATATATATATATATATATATATATATATATATATATATATATATATATATATATATATAAGTTCTACACCTTAATTTTGTATGCAATAATATGCTAATTTATTTTACTTGATTCCTTTATATGTATACGATTATACTTGTTTTTTTTTTTTTTTTTTTTTTACAGATGGCTGATGTCGCTTTCAACTATAGTGGTGGAAACGGTCCACCCGAGCGTGATGACCCATGGAAGCCATAAAAGAGTCATTATTTGGGTAGGTTCAAAATTAATTTTATATTCTAAATTTTATATTCTATGTTTAATTATTTTATATCTTAGTTTATTTCAAAATTTATTTTTTATTTTAAATTTGTAGGTTCAAAAGGACGCGGGAAAACCCGCAACCTAAAGCTAAAGAAGCACGTCAAGAAGTTTGATCCGTTAGAGATTGAATTTGAGGAGGAAGATTTAGAGACGTATGTGCCTGTTGGTGACAACTCTCGGACCTTTAGTTCCGTTTTGGGTACTACTTTATCTAACGACCCGTCCTAATCCATCTGGACGAATACATTACATTTGGTTACATCGCGAAGTACTTGACCTCTATATGATACATTTTACAAACATTGCATTCATTTTTAAAAGACAAACTTTCTTTACATTGAAAGTTGACGGCATGCATACCATTTCATAATATATCCAACTATAATTGACTTAGTAATAATCTTGATGAACTCAACGACTCGAATGCAACGTCTTTTGAAATATGTCATGAATGACTCCAAGTAATATCTCTAAAATGAGCAAATGTACAGCGGAATATTTCTTTCATACCTGAGAATAAACATGCTTTCAAGTGTCAACCAAAAGGTTGGTGAGTTCATTAGTTTATCATAAACGGTCATTTTCATCATTTTAATAGACCACAAGATTTTTATTTCTCATAAATACACATCTCATATCAGGCATTTTGCAAACTGCATAGAGATAAAAATCATTCATATGGATTGAACACCTGGTAACCGACATTAACAAGATGCATATAGAATATCCCCACATTCCGGGACACCCATCGGACATGATAATTTCGAAGTACTAAAGCATTCTAAATTCCAGAATGGGGCTTGTTAGGCCCGATAGATCTATCTTTAGGATTCGCGTTAATTAGAGGTGCACTAATTCTCAAAATTAGTGATGTTCCCTAATTCTTAGGCTACCAAGCTAAAAGGGGCATATTCAATTTCGATAATCCAACCATAGAATGTAGTTTCGATTACTTGTGTCTATTTCGTAAAGCATTTATAAAAATAGCGCATGTATTCTCAGTCCCAAAAATATATATTGCAAAAGCATTTGAAAAGGGAGCAAATGAAACTCACCATACTGTATTTTGTAGTAAAAATACATATAACGTCATTGAACAAGTGTAGGGTTGGTCTCGGATTCACGAACCTATATCATTTGAATGTTCATTAATACATATAATCGTAATCGAGCTAATATTTATATTATTATTATTAGTGATAATTTCTATATTACTAACTTATATATTTTATTATATATTCATTTTGTATATTCTAAATAAAGTATTTATATATTTAAGTTATGGTTTTTATATTTATTTTTATATACATAATCTTTTGTTTACAATATAATAGTTATAGTAATATTAGAGTAATATTAATAATAAAAATGATAATAATTATAATACTTAATACTATTAATTAAGATAATAATGGTTATGATTTCATTAGTGATAAAAATAATGATATTAATACCAGGCCCGGCCCGTAAGGGGTTCAAGTAGTGCACGTGCTCAGGGCCCATGAAGTTTAGGGGCCCAATAATTTTCATTAACTCAAATTATTTATAAGCCCAAGTCATCATTAATTAATGAGCCCAAGTCATATAGAAGAGACATATTTTATTCTTTGCACTACTGCCCAAGACTTTTGTATTAATAGAACAGTTTGGTTATTTAACTCTCCGATGTGGGATGAAAGCTTATAATTCCATCACAAAGTGCCTTCATAGATATTTCTAGATTTCTATTTCCTCAAATTAATTCACATGTGCAGATTAATGGCCTTTTGGTATTTTAACAAAAAGAAGTTTAGTATCAAGAAGGAAAAAAACGAAGCACCCTAAATATAAAATAATAATCGTTATCATCCCAATTCAATTCTTTAATACCTACTCCTATTTCTTGTTATTGTAATATACTCCCTCGTGACACTGTATTATTATTTTTTCGAATCCTATTTTTATTTCCTATCTAATCTAATTTATATAAATTATATAATGGAAATAACTTAACTAATTAAGGTCGTAAAATTTTTAAATTTAATATCGAAATCTGGAGCTTTTCAACCTTGCTTGAATGTTATATCCTTTTCTATTTCTTACATATTTTGATATGTAAAATAATGAATGATGCATTCTAGTGTATCTAAATTTAATATAGCCAAACTAAATCCTTACAAACTGATGCAATTATCCGCTAAATTTCTAACGCGTATATATCGAATAAGGTTAAAATCAAAGTCGAATCCAGAAAAAGTCGAAAAAACCCAAACCGGTAAGGGCCTTTTTTTCCGCCTCGCTCGGGGCACTCAAATTCTCGGGACCGGCCCTGATTAATACTAATAATATACTTATATTAATAATAATGGTTCTAATATTTATAAATTGATAATAATACTAATATTTATGAAGATGGTAATAATTCGTATTATTTTCACAATATTAATAATAATAATAATCATAATCATAATAATGATAATAATACTAAAATGATAAAAATTAATAATAATAGTAATGATATTAATAATACTTATGAAAATTTCTAATATTAATAACGTTTCTATTATTTATAAACATAATTATGATATTTGTAATAATAATACTATAGTACTAACAAAGATAATAGTCAATATAATAATAATACTACTTAGAATGATAAATTAATCATAAAGATAACACTTGTAATATTTATATTAATAATAATAATAATAATAATAATAATAATAATAATAATAATAATAATAATAATAATAATAATAATAATAATAATAATAATAATAATAATAATAATAATAATAATAATAATAATAATAATAATAATAATAATAATAATAATAATAATAATAATAATAATAATAATAATAATAATAATAATAATAATAGTTATAATACTTATAACTATGATAATAATAATAAGTATTATAATACTAATAATAATAATAATAATAATGATAATAATAATCATAACAGTAATAATCATACCCATAATAATAACATTAATAATTAATAATAATAATCATAACAACAATAATAATGAAAATAATTATAATAATAATAGATATAAAAAAATTGTTATACCCTTTAATAAGCTTCCTAAAAAGAATTGCCCACGACGGGGCTCGTACCCAAGACCTCTCGATGCCTAACCCACTGCCTAACCATCTGATCCAATTTGCTTTTCTTGAATAAAACCCATTTACATTAAATATACCCCGTATTATTATGTCTTTCATTCATCTTCTTCATTTATAAATTCAATCGACCAGTATACTAATCAAATCATAACAGCAACTAATTCATGTAGTTTTTAGGACCCTCAAACAGAAACGACTACGATTTAGTTTAATTGAATTCTATAAAAAAAATATGAACTGCTGTAGAACACGTTTTGAACCCAAAAATTGATTTGAATTTAGAAACTGTTTTAGGCTATGGTTACAAAATAAAATAGGTCTTAAATCATTGTTGGAAACTTCTGGGATCCACAATTGATTCGGAAAAAATCAAACGAGCTTGAATTTCTCTATGAACCCGTCAGTTGACTTTTTGAAAAAAAAAATACTTTGACTCATAGATTAGAAGTCAATAGGAAGAATTGGAACCAGAACATTTACAGGAAGTTCGTTTGAATGATTTCTGACAAAACTATATTTAGAGATTTTGAAACTTGTTACAAATTCAAAGGATTGATTAATATAAACTCAAACAGGGGACGGAAGCTTATTTCTCAGACTTTTCTGATTAATTTCTTCAGTTAACTGCAATTAAATTGAATTGTGTGATTGGTTATGATGTTGAGATATCGACTGGTTTATAACAAATACCATATGCTTGATTTTGTTTATAAATAGGCAGAATCAATTCGACAGGCATATATAAAATAATAAAAAAATATTATGAGAAAAGGATAGCTAACGATTTTTGTATGATTATGGGACAAATTGCAATCGATCGTACCAGTTATCAGAAAAAAGGTAATACAGTTTGATGTTTAAGTTTAATGGATTCAATTCCTACTCTCTGATTTTTATATAAAATATAATATATAATAATAATTGTTAGTAATATAATTTTGTAAATAATAATAATAATACTTTTAATGTTAATAGTATTAATACCAAGATAATACTAGTAATATTGATAATAATGATAGAAGTAACAAAGATTATGGAATTGATAATTTTTAAATAAAAATAAAAAAATTTAGTAACAATATTAATAATATTCATAGTAATACTAAAATCATAATTTTTCTATTATAAAAAAATTAATAATAAAGATATAACAAATTAAAGACATTTTATATCCATATATTATATAACAATATGCTGGTATTAATATTAGTATTAATATTAATAATATTAATGAGAGTAATAATACTAATAATATTAATATAACATTTATATTCCATCTTGTAATTACATATTATTAGTTTTGTAACATTTCATATTTAAATAATATACATTATATATTTAATATTTATATATTTTAATAATATACATATAGTAATAGTTATGTATCAAAATTAAATATATATTTAAGCTACTATATATATAATTATGTTTTAAATATCAAGTTTTATTGTATATCATAAATTATCTTACGTCTTTAATTCCAGAAACTAAATCGTATAATATTTTATTAATGTATTTCAAGTTATCATGTTATCATATATATATATATCTACACATCTATTCACATACATATGTCTATTTATAAATGATTGTTCGTGAATCGTTGGAAACAGTCAAGGGTTCGTGTAACCAGTTCTAAAATTGTGAAACTCAACTCTACAAACTTTGCTTATCGTCTCGAAATCATATAAAGATTAGGTTTAAATTTGATCGGAAATTTCCGGGTCGTCACAGTACCTACCCGTTAACGAAATTTCGTCCCGAAATTTGATTGAGATCATCATGGCTGACAATAAGTATGTTTTCCTGACGAATATGAGCTGATAAATAGAGTTTTATTAATGTTGAGTAATATGGGTAAAATAATTCGACGAGTACGAGTGGAGCTATCACAACATAATGAAATGAATAAATGCAGGTTTGTCTTATCCGATGACGTAGTCACAGTTGATGTCCGGAATTCAAGGGATTTAGAGATAATCTTGGAAATCTATAAGATCTGATTCTTCAGGATTTATGGAAATTAAAATCTCTTTAATTAAATGCGATCATCTATCTCGATTGCTCTGTCTGGTATTTCCACTATAAATGAACTTCTTCCGTTCCATTATTTTCGTCATTCTTATACTTTCATTCTTAATTCTTACTTCTAAAAGATTGTAAGAATGCTTCATCCAGTTCTAATCCTTAATATTTTCCTAAATATATCATTTCTGTCATCCTTCTTTTTAATCTTCCACCAGAAGAATATGGTTACTTCTACTATTACCTTGGGGTGATACTATTCTTAATTCTACCGTGTCTTTATATTGCTATTCGTATTAATATCCACGGTTTGTAATTTAGGTGTTGTTATCGGGATTTATATTCTCCCTTATATTTCGGAGTCCCTGCTTTCGTCTTATATAATCATTGTCATTCACGGTTAATGATTTCTCTTATTTGCTGCGATTTATACCCCCTTTCTATTTCGGAGCTTCATGCTTTTGTTTTCTTTTCGCAAGTAATGGTCCAGAATTCGTAGGTATGCAGTTTTGAATTATCATAATATACAAGGTAGAAAGGAAAGGTAGTAGCACGATTTGATTTGTCAAATTACCAGAATATCTGGAAAAGATCGAATCATCAAGAAAATATTTTCTTGATATTTTTGAGTTTAAATAGAATAAAAGAGTTGTGTAACATGGCACATGATGACGTTATGATCTGTGAATCATCACGTCCCATTAGAAACTCAGCATGACTTACTGTAATATAATCACGTTGATCAAGTGTCATTATATTATACTAACTCATGCTTCAGTTCCCAACACTACTTCAAAATCATTCATATTTTAAACTCGAAGGTTTTAGAATTTAGGAACTAAAATAGTTTCTTTTATGATGTAACACAGAAAGCAAGAAGAGATAACTAATTTCGGATAAGAAGAGTTATGAAAATATCCTCTGAAATATCGAAGATATTTATGATGATATTTTCAGAATTTCTAAGATCGAAGGTGTAACGACCCTGGAATTTCCAACATTTATTTATTAATAATTATTATTATTAATACGTGTGATTAAACGAATGTACGTTATTACATTTACATGTTGCCATGATTGCCCGTACTTGACTTTTAAGGGCCCGAAACGTCTTTGTGACACCCGGAACTTTCACGAATAATATTTTTAGATATTATTTACATTCATGATTAAATTTATTAATCATTTTAATTAACTAAGGCTATTAGTTAGTTACTTGGACTTTAATTGGGTTTAATTGTTAATTAATTGAACTTGGGCTTTGATTAGTTAATGGACTCATGAATTAAGACTTGTAAGCCCACCCTACCTTTTAAATGGACTTGACTAGCTCACTCTTTCATGTGTAAGTATCACTTAGGAGTGTAACTAGTTAGTTAATACATGAAGGAATCTAGTTAACATACACTTCCCATGCATGCATCCTCATTATCCAACTTTTAAGCTTTTACACATGAAGAGCCATTAAACATTAGCCTTCCCCCTTGTTTTTGCTGCAGAATGCCGAATCCCTTGGGGCCATTTAGTGGTGATTTGATTTTTTTTTACACTACATACTCACTTGTATTCATATTACTCTTTCATTTACACACACACACACACTCACTTTTCTCTCAAACTTTCTCTCATATTCTTCTACATTTTTGTAAGTAACAAGAACATTTTTCTCTTCTTCTTTTCTTCTTAAAACCTTATACATACATGCAAATCATCATCATCATTTGTTGTTCTTTGTTGTTAATGTTACTTGTCTTGTTAATTGTTGTTATTTACTTACATGTTTCAAGAATCTAACTTTCTAGTTTGATTCATCCTTTATCTTGTTTTAACAAGAACAATCAAGAACTAAACTCTCTAGTTTAGGTTCTACACATAAATTTTCAAAGATTATAAAGTTCTTGTTGTTGAAATCATACTTGTAAGTCATGGAAGTAAACTTAAAGTTTACTTTACTTAAAGATCAACTTTGGTTGAATCTTTAAAGTATGAGCAACCCTTGAACTAATTACTTGTTTAGTTAACTTGTTTCTTTATTTTATACACTTTAATTTCATGTAGTTAGTTTATATGGTCAAGTACTACAAGTTAGTCTTGATCTCATATCTCTTGAACAAATCAAGTTAACCTTGGAAGTTCAAGAACACACAAACAAGTTTTCTTTAAATGTAACTTTGGATCTAGACTTTTGAGTCTTGGATCTTCAAGATCGAACTAGGAACTATGTTCCACTACTTATGATCTTGATTAGTTAGTTTACTTTCAAGTTTGTAACTTGTTATTAGCTTTAAAGTCCATGTATGTGTTAGATCTAAGACTTTGATGCAACTTTGGTTCATCAAACTTCATACAACTCTTAAGTGAGTTGTGCTTCATGTCTTAGACTTGCACATGGGTTATGATGGTCAAGACTTGGTTAAGATGATGTAGATACATCAATGAGTTGTACACTTGAAGCTATATGCATCAAGGATGAGAGCCATGATGAACATCAAGCACCAAGACCACCGGAACCCTTTTAAACTCACTGTTCTGTCCAAAACCTACTGACCTGATGATTATGGAACATACCAGTAGACCTGGGCTGTTCTAACCTTTATTTTTAGATAGAACTTTTCGATTAGATAACTTTTCATATAGGACTCGTCTTAATCCGAGTTACGGTTTAGGATTTATGGCCCTCCGATCGTTACTATGTCCTTTAACGTTGTGCAGAAATTTCTGACCTACTCGCACTTAGACCGCCGCCACGGTCAAACCAAGACGAGTTTGCTTCTGTAAATTTTACCACACTTAAGGGACTCATAGACGGAGCCATGGCCACTGGTCTCACCTTAATTCAGTAAGGGTAGAGGCCGTGGTGACTGACTGAAGTCAGACTTTGTTGAAAACTACTTTCATAAACGAAACTTACTTTACGCCTTTTGTTTAATGATGATTGATGATGACCCTTAAGACCTTAAATACATACTTTTAAACCTATTAAGACGATTTACTGACTTAGTACTATTTGACTTAGGTTGAGGACTTCGGACCATTTACTTGCACACCTTTCCCGACTACTACTTTACCGCTACATATCATTGTGAGTTATAGCATTCCCTTTTTACTTTAACTTATTTTGGGAACTGAGAATACATGCGGATTTTATGTTTTACATACTAGGAACGAGTACTTAAACTTATATATGTGTGGGTTATACAACGGCATAAACATTCCCTTTAGCTCGGTAACGTTTAATCATTGGTTTTTGAACCGTGAACGCGAATCTTAGATATGGATCCATAGGGTTTGACATCCCCACTCGGGCTAGTAGCGCTAGCATTTAACGAGTGTTTAATACTTTGTAGACATGCGCACTTGCCAAGTGTACTTTCAGGGGGTATAAACGTTAAGTTAGTTACCAAGTGCCCACGGTTAACATATACTTTATCATACTGTTTTGAAACGCTCTTTGTAGCACTAAAATCTCGTGGCCTACCTTACATACTGTTATACTTAAACTATAGCTCACCAACCTTTGTGTTGACATTTTTAAGCATGTATTTCTCAGGTGCGTGAGGTTGCTTCCGCTGTCTTACTTGTTGTGCTGTAGACACCCGCTGCTTAGAGTTGTCCACGCATGAACTACTTTACTTTGCATTCAAACATTCGTACTTTTGAACTATGACTTGTAACGACCATTGTGGTCACATACACTTATTATTTGCTTCTACTTAGTGAAGCATGCTTTTGGATTGTAAAACTTTCGATGTTGGTTTGACATCACTTTTAATTATGAATGCAAACTCTTTTTGAAAACGCATATAGTACTTAACCTTGTAATGATCCTGTTGTTGATGGTCCGTACATGATGATTTGGTACGGGGCATCACATTTGGTATCAGAGCATTGGTTGTAGGGAATTAGGTTGCATTAGTGAGTCTAAGACCGACCCGAGTAGGATTCACTAATAGGACTAATCTACAACTTGCTAGTTTACGTGTTTCTGCTGAACTTACTGCATGCTGCTGCTTACTGTTACTGCTATATGCCATATGCTATTACATGATTTCACTACTGCATGATGCTACTTGCTTTCGATTGCATGCTACTTTTATACGAATTACTGTTATTGCCATGCTAGTTACTGTTATACATGATTTAAACTGTTGGCCTATTATTTGCTTGCTTTATGACATACTGACATGGAAAATTTATTTTTCCTTGTTCAGATGTCGGATGTTCCACCTGCTGGCATTTCGGGCAGTACAGACTCAGACCCCGTCGCCCTACCTACTGCTACACCTGCTGCTGCTACTGCCGATACACCGGCCCCGACACCCACTAGTGATCCCGGCGCTTCCACTTCCAGAGCTGGTACTAGTGCACCTGCCCCAGTGTCTGCTCCCGGACCCTCGAGGTCACAGCCCCGCATTGGTGGTATTGAGATCCCCGCGGAGTTCGGGGAAGGGCCATTTCATAACCACATGCGCACGCCTTGCCGACGCACTCCCGACAGACGTTTAGTCGTGATTCCACCAGGCAGACACAGACAGATGTTGGCCGCCTTCGGATGCTTCGGATTACCAGCTCAGCCACCAGTGTCACCACCACACGATTCGGATGACTCATCATCCGCCAATTCTTCATCATCAGACGACTCCAGTGATGATGAGGATCTTACTGATAGACCTATTCAGGCACCCTCCACCCCGCCGAAGAAGCGGTACCGTTTCGACGGCACCGTCATTCCAGGGGTGAATGGAGGTCGTGCTTTTACTGACGCATTTGGCCATCGTCGTAGGGGTATCGCTCGTAAACGAGTTGTGCCATACCCTGTCGACCCACAGATACGTAAGGTTCCCAGTTACGTATTGACTATTCCTGGAACCGTACCACCTAGATTTAGATAAGGACCACTTACATCTATGGACGTACCGTCTACATCCGGAGCCGGGCCATCTACATCAGCACCACCGGTACCACCCGCACCACCCGCCCCACCTACACCGCCTACCCCACCAGCTCCCTCTAATGAGGAACTGATGAGGGAGATTGAGACTCTCTGAGCTCGAGTCACTGAGCTCGAGGAGCAGTTGGCTCGAGGAGCAGTTCACCCGCCTTCACCGTAGGACCTTGTATTTAGATTTCATGATGTAATCTGGATATAGTTTCATGTATTTCATATGTATTGTACGAACTTATTCAGATGTATGAAACTTATTATTATTAATGAATGGAACTTTGCGTTATTTAATTCTTGCACGATGTTCTATTTACATTGCTGTATGATGATTCTGTGGTATTTGTACCTAGATGCATTATTTAATAACATGTGATGTTTTGATTCCATGTTGGTTACTATATACTGTATTATTACTACTTTCATACCGGATTTTGACTTGAGTCAAAATTTTGTTTAGAATACCATGGCTAACGGAAGATCCACACCTACCGCCGCCCAGATTAAGGACATGATCAACGAACGGGTCGCTGCAGCCCTAGCAGAAAGAAATCTTGAAGCTCCACCGCCGCCACCACCGGTTATTCCACCCGTTCGAAATGGGTGTACATACAAGGAATTCCAGAGCTGCAAATCGCATAACTTCAGCGGCACCGAGGGACCAGTCGGTCTCACCAGATGGTTCGAGAAACTTGAATCAGTATTCCGAGTTAGCAACTGTTCGGAGGACAATAAGACCAAGTTTGCATCTTGCACGCTATCTGACGGTGCGCTAACGTGGTGGAACACGTTAGCTCAAGCGAAAGGTATCGATGAGGCGTATGCTACGCCATGGGAGGAATTCAAGGCGGCTATGATTGATGAGTATTGTCTGAGAACCGAAATTCAGAAGATGGAAATTGAATTCATGCAGTTGAAGGCCATAGGGAACGACCTTAACAGTTACAATCGTAGGTTTTTAGAGTTAGCACTTATGTGTCCGACCATGGTCACCCCTGAATTCAAGCGCATGGAGAAATACTTCTCGGGACTCCCTAAGTCCATCAAAGGAAATGTCACCTCATCCATACCACCGAATGTTCCCGAAGCAATGCGCATGGCGCATACTCTCATGAATCAGATTCTTATTGATGAGCCGGAGAAGGCTAAGTTTGAAGCTGGTAGTAGCGAAAAGAGGAAATGGGATAACAACCATAACAACCACAACAACAACAACAACAACAACAGGGGGAGAAACTACGATCAAACCCCCGCCAAGAGGCACAACAACGGTGGAAACCCTAATCCCAACAACAACACCAACACCAACCCGAACTACAAAGGAACCTTACCACAATGCAAGCAGTGCTACAAGCACCATACTGGGTATTGCAATGTTGTCTGCGAGAAGTTCCAACGGGCTGGGCACATCGGGAAGGACTGCAAGGTCACTACTTTGAATGGGAAGCCAAACACCAATGGGCCAAAGAAGTGTTATGAATGTGGGCAGACGGGCCATTTCAGAAATGCGTGCCCAAACAAGCGAAAGGATGGCGGACCACCGCGTGCTAGAGCTTTTAATGTTAATGCAAGGGATGCACGCGATAACCCCGACTTGGTGACAGGTATATTCACAATCAACAATCTTTTAGCTTCTATATTGTTTGATACTGGTGCGGATAGAAGTTATGTATGTAGACATTTTTGCGATAAGATTAATTGGACATTAGTCCCGTTAAAAGAGAGTATGCTTGTCGAGGTCGCCAATGGAAAACTTGAAAAGGTTGACCATATTAGTCGTGGAGCTATTATCAACATAGCTGGTGCAGATTTCGAAATTGATTTGATACCTATCAAACTGGGAAGTTTTGACGTGATCGTCGGTATGGATTGGTTGAGCAAGATAAAGGCCGATGTTATCTGTGGAGATAAAGCACTTCGCATACCACAAGGAGATGGCGAACCACTGGTTATCTATGGAGAGAGATGTACCTCGAATTTGAACCTCATTAGTTGCGTGAAAGCGCAAAAGATTATGAAGAAGGGATGCTTTGCTGTCCTAGCATATGTGAAAGCGGTAGAAACTGAGGTGAAGAGCGTGAACAACGTTCGAATTGTGAACGAATTTTCCGATGTCTTCCCAGAGGAATTGCCTGGATTACCACCGCCGAGAGCCGTAGAATTTCAGATTGATTTAGTGCCAGGAGCTGCACCTGTAGCTCGCGCACCTTATAGACTCGCACCTTCCGAGATGCAAGAATTACAGAGTCAACTACAAGAGCTGTTAGACCGAGGATTTATTCAACCAAGCTTCTCGCCTTGGGGTGCACCTGTGTTGTTTGTGAAGAAGAAGGATGGATCCTTCTGTATGTGTATCGACTACCGTGAGCTCAACAAATTGACAATCAAGAATCGGTATCCTCTTCCGCGAATTGATGATCTTTTTGATCAACTACAAGGATCGAGCGTTTATTCAAAGATCGATTTACGATCCGGATATCACCAGCTGAGGGTGAAGGAAAGTGACGTGATGAAAACTGCATTCAGGACCCGTTATGGTCATTATGAGTTTCTCGTGATGCCATTCGGTTTGACAAATGCACCTGCCGTGTTCATGGACCTCATGAATCGTGTCTGCAAGCCTTACTTGGACAAGTTTGTTATCGTCTTCATAGATGATATCCTCATCTACTCTAAGAGCGAAGAAGAACATGAGCAACACCTCCGACTAGTACTTGAACTCTTGAGACAAGAACAACTTTATGCCAAATTCTCCAAGTGTGAATTTTGGTTGAAGGAAGTACAGTTTCGGGGTCATGTTGTGAGCGACCAGGGTATCAAAGTTGATCCCGCCAAGATTGAAGCCATCAGCAAGTGGGAGACCCCCACTACTCTGACGCATATTTGCCAATTCCTAGGTCTCGCCGGTTACTATCGAAGATTCATCGAAGGATTTTCTCTGATTGCGCGTCCTTTGACCGCGCTTACTCACAAGGGCAAGAAGTTCATTTGGGAACCCGCACACGAATCAGCATTTCAAACTTTGAAGAAGAAGTTAACCACCGCACCTATCCTATCACTTCCTGAAGGCAGTGACGACTTTGTTGTTTATTGTGATGCATCGAAGAGCGGTTTTGGTTGTGTACTGATGCAACGATCAAAGGTTATTGCCTATGCCTCCCGCCAATTGAAGATTCACGAGCGGAACTACACTACGCATGATCTTGAACTTGGAGCTGTTGTATTTGCGCTCAAATTGTGGAGACATTATTTGTATGGAACTAATAGCACTATTTTCACCGATCACAAGAGTCTCCAGCAGATCTTTGATCAGAAGCAACTGAATATGAGACAGCGTCGATGGATCGAGATGCTCAACGACTACGATTGTGAACTCCGTTATCACCCTGGCAAGGCCAATGTTGTAGCTGACGCTTTAAGCCGAAAGGAGAGGACGGCACCTCTCCGTGTTAGGGCTCTGAACATCACCATCCATTCGAACCTTAACAGCCAGATCAGAGTAGCCCAAGTTGAGGCTCTCAAGGAGGAGAACATATCTCACGAACATTTGAACATACTTGTCTCTCGATTCGAGGTTAGGGAGTCTGGACTCCGATGTTATGCCGGAAGAATTTGGGTACCTCTTTATGGAGATCTACGGAACCTGATACTTGATGAAGCACACAAATCGAGATATTCGATTCACCCCGGTGCGGGTAAGATGTACCACGACCTTAAAGAACAGTATTGGTGGCCGAATCTTAAGAAGGACGTTGCGACTTATGTTGGTAAGTGTTTGACTTGCTCGAAGGTTAAAGCCGAACATCAGAGACCTTCTGGGTTACTTCAACAGCCGGAAATCCCACAATGGAAGTGGGAAAGGATCACAATGGATTTCATTACTAAGCTGCCGAAGACGGTGGGCGGATACGATACTATTTGGGTTATTATTGACCGCCTTACCAAATCTGCACACTTCCTGGCGATGAAGGAAACTGATACAATGGAAAGACTTGCTCAGCTGTACATCAAAGAGGTTATATCACGACACGGTGTACCTTTATCGATCATCTCCGATCGCGATCCCCGTTTTGCTTCTAGATTTTGGCGTACTTTGCAAGAAGCCATGGGAACTCGTCTCGACATGAGCACTGCTTATCATCCTCAGACTGACGGGCAAAGTGAACGAACGATTCAGACCTTAGAGGACATGTTGCGTGCATGTGTCATTGATTTTGGAAAGGCCTGGGAAAGACATTTGCCACTCGCCAAATTCTCGTACAACAACAGTTATCACTCTAGCATTAATGCTGCACCTTTTGAAGCATTGTATGGCCGCAAGTGCCGATCTCCTATTTGTTGGGCCGAAGTAGGCGAAAAGCAAATCACCAGACCCGAGGTAGTCCACGAAACGACGGAGAAGATTGCTCAGATCCAAGCTAGACTTAAGACTGCCCGTGATCGCCAAAAGAGTTATGCCGATCTTAAATGTAAGGACTTTGAATTCAACGTTGGAGACCGTGTTATGTTGAAGGTTGCACCTTGGAAAGGTGTGATTCGTTTTGGAAAACGTGGAAAGTTGAACCCACGATACATTGGTCCTTTTGAAATCTTGGAACGTGTTGGACCCGTTGCTTACCGATTAGATCTACCAGCACAATTGAGCTCAGTTCATCCTACCTTCCATGTGTCAAACTTGAAGAAGTGTCTTGCTGCACCTGAACTTATCATACCACTTGAGGAGCTTACGATTGACGACAAACTCCACTTTGTGGAAGAACCAGTTGAGATTATGGATCGTGAGATCAAAACTTTGAAACGCAACAAGATTCCGATTGTACGGGTACGATGGAATGCCAAATGAGGACCTGAGTTTAATTGGGAACGAGAGGATCAAATGATGTGAAAGTATCCTCACCTTTTCCCGACTCCTCCATCTACCTCAGCTTAAATTTCGGGACGAAATTTTCTTTAACAGGTGGGTAATGTAACGACCCTGGAATTTCCAACATTTATTTATTAATAATTATTATTATTAATACGTGTGATTAAACGAATGTACGTTATTACATTTACATGTTGCCATGATTGCCCGTACTTGACTTTTAAGGGCCCGAAACGTCTTTGTGACACCCGAAACTTTCACGAATAATATTTTTAGATATTATTTACATTCATGATTAAATTTATTAATAATTTTAATTAACTAAGGCTATTAGTTAGTTACTTGGGTTTTAATTGGGTTTAATTGTTAATTAATTGAACTTGGGCTTTGATTAGTTAATGGACTCATGAATTAAGACTTGTAAGCCCACCCTACCTTTTAAATGGACTTGACTAGCCCACTCTTTCATGTGTAAGTATCACTTAGGAGTGTAACTAGTTAGTTAATACATGAAGGAATCTAGTTAACATACACTTCCCATGCATGCATCCTCATTATCCAACTTTTAAGCTTTTACACATGAAGAGCCATTAAACATTAGCCTTCCCCCTTGTTTTTGCTGCAGAATGCCGAATCCCTTGGGGCCATTTAGTGGTGATTTGATTTTTTTTTACACTACATACTCACTTGTATTCATATTACTCTTTCATTTACACACACACACACACTCACTTTTCTCTCAAACTTTCTCTCATATTCTTCTACATTTTTGTAAGTAACAAGAACATTTTTCTCTTCTTCTTTTCTTCTTAAAACCTTATACATACATGCAAATCATCATCATCATTTGTTGTTCTTTGTTGTTAATGTTACTTGTCTTGTTAATTGTTGTTATTTACTTACATGTTTCAAGAATCTAACTTTCTAGTTTGATTCATCCTTTATCTTGTTTTAACAAGAACAATCAAGAACTAAACTCTCTAGTTTAGGTTCTACACATAAAGTTTCAAAGATTATAAAGTTCTTGTTGTTGAAATCATACTTGTAAGTCATGGAAGTAAACTTAAAGTTTACTTTACTTAAAGATCAACTTTGGTTGAATCTTTAAAGTATGAGCAACCCTTGAACTAATTACTTGTTTAGTTGACTTGTTTCTTTATTTTATACACTTTAATTTCATATAGTTAGTTTATATGGTCAAGTACTACAAGTTAGTCTTGATCTCATATCTCTTGAACAAATCAAGTTAACCTTGGAAGTTCAAGAACACACAAACAAGTTTTCTTTAAATGTAACTTTGGATCTAGACTTTTGAGTCTTGGATCTTCAAGATCGAACTAGGAACTATGTTCCACTACTTATGATCTTGATTAGTTAGTTTACTTTCAAGTTTGTAACTTGTTATTAGCTTTAAAGTCCATGTATGTGTTAGATCTAAGACTTTGATGCAACTTTGGTTCATCAAACTTCATACAACTCTTAAGTGAGTTGTGCTTCATGTCTTAGACTTGCACATGGGTTATGATGGTCAAGACTTGGTTAAGATGATGTAGATACATCAATGAGTTGTACACTTGAAGCTATATGCATCAAGGATGAGAGCCATGATGAACATCAAGCACCAAGACCACCGGAACCTTTTTAAACTCACTGTTCTGTCCAAAACCTACTGACCTGATGATTCTGGAACAGACCAATAGACCTTGGCTGTTCTAACCTTGATTTTTAGATAGAACTTTTCGAGTAGATAACTTTTCATGTAGGACTCGTCTTAATCCGAGTTACGGTTTAGGATTTATGGCCCTCCGATCGTTACTATGTCCTTTAACGTTGTGCAGAAATTTCTGACCTACTCGCACTTAGACCGCCGCCACGGTCAAACCAAGATGAGTTTGCTTCTGTAAATTTTACCACACTTAAGGGACTCATAGACGGAGCCATGTCCACTGGTCTCACCTTAATTCAGTAAGGGTAGAGGCCGTGGTGACTGACTGAAGTCAGACTTTGTTGAAAACTACTTTCATAAACGAAACTTACTTTACGCCTTTTGTTTAATGATGATTGATGATGACCCTTAAGACCTTAAATACATACTTTTAAACCTATTAAGACGATTTACTGACTTAGTACTATTTGACTTAGGTTGAGGACTTCGGACCATTTACTTGCACACCTTTCCCGACTACTACTTTACCGCTACATATCATTGTGAGTTATAGCATTCCCTTTTTACTTTAACTTATTTTGGGAACTGAGAATACATGCGGATTTTATGTTTTACATACTAGGCACGAGTACTTAAACTTATATATGTGTGGGTTATACAACGGCATAAACATTCCCTTTAGCTCGGTAACGTTTAATCATTGGTTTTTGAACTGTGAACGCGAATCTTAGATATGGATCCATAGGGTTTGACATCCCCACTCGGGCTAGTAGCGCTAGCATTTAACGAGTGTTTAATACTTTGTAGACATACGCACTTGCCAAGTGTACTTTCAGGGGGTATAAACGTTAAGTTAGTTACCAAGTGCCCACGATTAACATATACTTTATCATACTGTTTTGAAACGCTCTTTGTAGCACTGAAATCTCGTGGCCTACCTTACATACTGTTATACTTAAACTATAGCTCACCAACCTTTGTGTTGACATTTTTAAGCATGTATTTCTCAGGTGCGTGAGGTTGCTTCCGCTGTCTTACTTGTTGTGCTGTAGACACCCGCTGCTTAGAGTTGTCCACGCATGAACTACTTTACTTTGCATTCAAACATTCGTACTTTTGAACTATGACTTGTAACGACCATTGTGGTCACATACACTTATTATTTGCTTCTACTTAGTGAAGCATGCTTTTGGATTGTAAAACTTTCGATGTTGGTTTGACATCACTTTTAATTATGAATGCAAACTCTTTTTGAAAACGCATATAGTACTTAACCTTGTAATGATCCTGTTGTTGATGGTCCGTACATGATGATTTGGTACGGGGCGTCACAGAAGGTTGATGAAGAAAGATTTTCCACAAGATTTAATATGAGTATAGAGCAAAGTTTTCTCTAAAGATTTCATTGGATACAGAATTATCTGGATTCTTTGAATATAGGGTTTGGTCCTTGTATTTGTCCTTGGCCTCCTTCGTGGTTAGCTCAATCCGTTTTCCAGTTCCAACTTTTCTGAGCTTTTCCAACATACTATTCTTTATTATCAAACTTCTGGCTGTTAAGATCGTTTATAGTTTTTACTGCTCCATTCAGCTTTTTCAACATTCCGAGTATTGATTCGTAGACTGGGTGCTTTTCAAAATTTCAGAATGGGAAGGTCATAATTCTAAGAGATAAAGGTTATATGTATACCTATAACTGTTGTTGTAGAATTGTTGCGAGATTCAAAATACTGATTGCTGATTCCCGGTAATTGGTATGGCAATACTCGTTACAAGATACAGACGAATATATGATAAGGTTTTTAATGAACAAATATAATGGTTCTTCGAAGAGACTTAAGCCAATGAGTAATGAAGTTGCTAGTAAGTTTACTGCTAATGTGGCGGAATATAAAAGGTTCCCCAACAACGATGACGAAAGGAAGACTTATATATCAAGGCTATAATAAGGCTAATCCGAATGAAAGTCGAAGTTGACTTGCTGGAGCTGTGACAAAATTTGCTAATTTGGAAAGAGATTGCAAAGTTATTTTCGGTAATAACAACATTAAAGGAATTAGCACAGCTACGTGTTAAACGTTTACTCAGTTTCTGAGAGTTTTTCAGGTGCATAACTATATGCATCAATCTTTTCTTTCGTAGGTAAAGTGCGGTTGCTTCATCCTTTCGATTGAGGTGTTTTCAAGAATCATGAAAGGTTTGAACGCAGATTGTAATCGTCAAGATACAAATGAGGTTTAAAATGAAGTCAAGTGGCAAACTTGAAGAATTGTTTAATTTCATATGTTATAATCAATATTTTAATTCATTTTAGTTGTCCAATATTGGTAGTCCACAGTTAGCAGTCCACAGTTACTAATTCAATAATTCATATATAGTTTATAATATTCGAATTAATTAATACGTATCGTGACCCGTGTACATGTCTCAGACTCGATCACAACTTAAAGTATATATATTATTGTAGAATCAACCTCAACCCTGTATAGCTAACTCAAGCATTACTGCATATAGAGTGTCTATGGTTATTCCAAATAATATATATAGATGCGTCGATATGATATGTCAAAACCTTGTATACGTATACCGATATTTAAAGTGCGTAAAATAAATAACAGAAATTAAATGACGATAAATAAAATTGCGAGAATATAAATTGCGATAATTAAATTGCGATAAATAAAATGTAATCATTTAGCTAGGAACAGTTAGCTAGGATTTTGTTAGCGTGGATTCTTAACAAAATTTCTCATGGTTAATTTGTTTGTTTCTAACAAATTTTATTTTGTCCAATGTTTTCTTCATTATGCCACTTGGTGGATTCTGATAAGTCAAAATCCAATTATGAAATTGAATGAAAAGGGTTACTCTGTGGTGAACGGATTCGTATATCTGTGAATGTAAGTAGAATAGTAAATGAACGTTGAATCAGATTCAAAGAATGTACAGTGTAACTTATTAATGTGAAATCTAAATATTCCTCGGGTATTACCTACCCGTTAAAATATTTTCACCGTTAACAGTTTGTACAAAGGAATTTTTAATTACAATCTTTATGAAAACATATATACATATATATTTTCTTCAGAGGTAATCGTGGATTTAATGAGTTAATGTGATATTAAACTCATTTGATTTACCGTTGAAACAAGAATATATAATCTCTAAAACATTAGAGATTACATAATCGCCATGAAGAATGAAGATAATTGATGTAGAACGATACGTAGAATGATAATTATACTCGATGTACATAATGAAATGTTGTGGCATGGATTGTTGATGATACGGGTGCAGTTACTGATGGTACTGTTGGTGCCGGTGATGTTGCCGAAGTTGGTATGTTTTGCACCATATTTTCCAAGGCTACAACTCGGGCTCGAAGCCCGTTGACTTCTTCCATTATTCCGGGATGATTGTCGATCGGAACGAGCGGATGAATAAGGTTTAGAATTTTAGATATAATATAATCGTGGTGAGATATTCGGGAAATGAGGGTGAAAATGGTGTTTCGGACTGGTTCGCCGGTAAGTGCTTCAGGTTCATCGCCAAGAAGTAATTTCGGTTGGTGGAAGGGATCGCCTTCTTCGTGTCTCCACTGATTAAGCCAACTACGAACCCATCAGATGAATTGGGGATGGTTGATTGGTTGATTCATTCTAGTGACGCTGCCTCCGGAGCTTAGGTGAACATCCATGTCGGAATAGCTGTCGGAATAACTATCGGAATAGCTATTGAAATCTGAGGGACTCGAACTGGTTGAGGGATTCATCTCGTACGATCAGATGAAGGATTTTCGATAAGAAATAGATTATAGGATGTAGATTAGTACCCTGCAATACATAATTTACATATGCATATATAATACTAAAATTCCATAAGTTACGGATGAATCTTTGGAAGCTGTCAGGCAAAGGTAACAATAACAAATACGCTAAGATATGAATTTATCTATACACTGTCTATGTAATAGAGGCAGTAAGACATGTCTAGACTTTAAGGATGATAAGCAAATAATTTTTGACACTAAATGATAAGCAAAACTTTTGACATGCAGACACGGTCGAAGTCCAGACCCACTAATGTATCTAAACAACTATCAGTTAGACACACTAATGCAAGACCTGGTTCACTAAGACCACTGCTTCGATACCAACTCTAATGAACCGTCCTAATCCATCTGGACGAATACATTACATTTGGTTACATCGCGAGGTACTTGACCTCTATATGATACATTTTACAAACATTACATTATTTTTTAAAAGACAAACTTTCTTTACATTGAAAGTTGACGGCATGCATACTATTTCATAATATATCCAACTATAATTGACTTAGTAATAATCTTGATGAACTCAACGACTTGAATGCAACGTCTTTTGAAATATGTCATGAATGACTCCAAGTAATATCTCTAAAATGAGCAAATGCACAGCGGAAGATTTCTTTCATACCTGAGAATAAACATGCTTTCAAGTGTCAACCAAAAGGTTGGTGAGTTCATTAGTTTATCATAAATGATCATTTTCATCATTTGAATAGACCACAAGATTTTTATTTCTCATAAATACACATCTCGTATCAGGCATTTCGCAAACTGCATAGAGATAAAAATCATTCATATGGATTGAACACCTGGTAACCGACATTAACAAGATGCATATAGAATATCCCCATCATTCCGGGACACCCATCGGACATGATAATTTCGAAGTACTAAAGCATTCCAAATTCCAGAATGGGGCTTGTTGGGCCCGATAGATCTATCTTTAGGATTCGCGTCAATTAGGGGTGCACTAATTCTCAAAATTAGTGATGTTCCCTAATTCTTAGGCTACCAAGCTAAAAGGGGCATATTCGATTTCGATAATCCAACCATGGAATGTAGTTTCGATTACTTGTGTCTATTTCGTAAAGCATTTATAAAAATAGCGCATGTATTCTCAGTCCTAAAAATATATATTGCAAAAGCATTTAAAAATGGAGCAAATGAAACTCACCATACTGTATTTTGTAGTAAAAATACATATAACGTCATTGAACAAGTGTAGGGTTGGTCTCGGATTCACGAACCTATATCATGTGTATGTTCATTAATACATATAATCGTAATCGAGCTAATATTTATATTATTATTAGTGATAATTTCTATATTACTAACTTATATATTTTATTATATATTCATTTTGTATATTCTAAATAAAGTATTTATATATATTTAAGTTATGGTTTTTATATTTATTTTTATATACATAATCTTTTGTTTACAAAATAATAGTTATAGTAATATTAGAGTAATATTAATAATAAAAATGATAATAATTATAATACTTAATACTATTAATTAAGATAATAATGGTTATGATTTCATTAGTGATAAAAATAATGATATTAATACTAATAATATACTTATATTAATAGTAATGGTTCTAATATTTATAAAGTGATAATAATACTAATATTTATGAAGATAGTAAAAATTCGTATTATTTTCACAATATTAATAATAATAATAATAATAATCATAATAATGATAATAATACTAAAATGATAAAAATTAATAATAATAGTAATGATATTAATAATACTTTTGAAAATTTCTAATATTAATAACGTTTCTATTATTTATAAACATAATTATGATATTTGTAATAATAATACTATAGTACTAACAAAGATAATAATCAAAATAATAATAATAATACTTAGAATGATAAATTAATCATAAAGATAACACTTGTAATATTTATATTAATAATAATAATAATAGTTATAATACTTATAACTATGATAATAATAATAAGTATTATAATACTAATAATAATAATAATAATGATAATAATAATCATAACAGTAATAATCATACCCATAATAATAACATTAATAATTAATAATAATAATCATAACAACAATAATAATGACAATAATTAGAATAATAACAGATATAAAAAAAATTGTTATACCCTTTAATAAGCTTCCTAAAAAGAATTGCCCACGACGGGGCTCGTACCCGAGACCTCTCGATCCCTAACCCACTGCCTAACCATCTGATCCAATTTGCTTTTCTTAAATAAAACCCATTTACATTAAATTTACCCCGTATTTTTATGTCTTTCATTCATCTTCTTCATTTATAAATTCAATCGACCAGTATACTAATCAAATCATAACAGCAACTAATTCCTGTAGTTTTTAGGACCCTCAAACAGAAACGACTACGATTTAGTTTAATTGAATTCTATTAAAAAAAATATGAACTGCTGTAGAACACGTTTTGAACCCAAATGTTTATTTTAATTTAGAAACCGTTTTAGGCTATGGTTACAAAATAAAATAGGTCTTAAATCAATGTTGGAAACTTCTGAGATCCACAATTGATTCAGAAAAAATCAAACGAGCTCGAATTTCTCTATGAACCCGTCAGTTGACTTTTTGAAAAAAAATACTTTGACTCATAGATTAGAAGTCAATAGGAAGAATTGGAACCAGAAAATTTACAGGAAGTTCGTTTGAATGATTTTTGACAAAACTGTATTTAGAGATTTTGAAACTTGTTACAAATTCAAAGGATTGATTAATATAAACTCAAACAGGGGACGGAAGCCTATTTCTCGGACTTTTCTGATTAATTTCTTCAGTTAACTGCAATTAAATTGAATTGTGTGATTGGTTATGATGTTGAGATATCGACTGGTTTATAACAAATACCATATGATTGATTTTGTTTATAAATAGGCAGAAACAATTCGACAGGCAGATATAAAATAATAAATAAAATATTATGAGAAAGGGATAGCTAACGATTTTTGTTTGATTATGGGACAAATTGCAATCGATCGTACCAGTTATCAGAAAAAAGGTAATACAGTTTGATGTTTAAGTTTAATGGATTCAATTCCTACTCTCTGATTTTTATATAAAATATAATATATAATAATAATTGTTAGTAATATAATTATGTAAATAATAATAATAATACTTTTAATGTTATAAAAAAATAATAGTATTAATACCAAGATAATACTAGTAATATTGATAATAATGATAGAAGTAACAAAGATTATGGAATTGATAATTTTTAAATAAAAATAAAAAAATTTAGTGACAATATTAATAATATTCATAGTAATACTAAAATAATAATTTTTCTATTATAAAAAAAAATTAATAATAAAGATATAACAAATTAAAGACATTTTATATCCATATATTATATAACAATATGCTGGTATTAATATTAGTATTAATATTAATAATATTAATGAGAGTAATAATACTAATAATATTAATATAACATTTATATTCCATCTTGTAATTACATATTATTAGTTTTGTAACATTTCATATTTAAATAATATACATTATATATTTAATATTTATATATTTATATATTTTAACAATATACATATAGTAATAGTTATGTATCAAAATTATATATATATTTAAGCTACTATATATAATTATGTTTTAAATATCAAGTTTTATTGTATATCATAAATTATCTTACGTCTTTAATTCCAGAAACTAAATCGTATAATATTTTATTAATGTATTTCAAGTTATCATGTTATCATATATATATATCTACACATCTATTCACATACATATATCTATTTATAAATGATTGTTCGTGAATCGTTGGAAACAGTCAAGGGTTCATGTAACCAGTTCAAAAATTTTGAAACTCAACTCTACAGACTTGGCTTATCGTCTCGAAATCATATAAATATTAGGTTTAAATTTGATCGAAAATTTCCGGGTCGTCACACTTTAAATGGGACACCACTATATTATCCTAATTGGCACGATGTACCCGAACATTTTACGCTTACAATAATCCCGGAAACTGAGGTTAAATACGTTTAAATTTATAATTGTATACGTACACACACACACGCGCAGATATATATATATATATGTATATATATATATATATATATATATATATATATATATATATATATATATATATATATATGTATATATATATATATTGACTTAACTATTTCTCAAAATTATGTAGTGGTTCTTCAACTTAAGGCCGCATCTTGAAGGTCCCGAGGGTGATATGGTTCGAAATGGTATTACACAAGTTTGCGGTAAATTATACCGGGACAAAAAGTATAAGTTCAAGAAGACTTTTGGAGCAAAAAAGGAGGAAACAACAACCCGCCACCCGGATGCAAATTAACCCAAGCTGATTGGAATCTCTATAAAGAGATGATTGAAAGTGAACAATACCAAAGAAAGTCCGAAGCAAATATTGAATGTCGTTCAAATCAAACCATCAAAAGTCACCAAGGCCGAAAGTCATTCGCTCAAAATCAATATGAGCATGTAAGTTAGTGTAATTTTAATTTGGATAATATATACATATATATACATACATACTTACATATAAATATATATACATACTTATATATATGTATAAATTAGTATATATATATATATATATATATATATATATATATATATATATATACACATACATATTTTTTCATATATTTACAACGTAACCGGGAAACTAACGAGCAAGAGAGCTTAATCGAAGGCTATAAGCGGAACAATACGGATGGTAGTGGAAATTGGTATATACCTTCCGAGGAAACCGAACGCAATTATGTAAGTAATTATAATCACTAGCTCGTTAATTTTTATAATAAACACATATCATTTTCAAGTTTCTAATGGTGGTTATTATTGTATTTTAACTATGAAGAATGACATGGTGCGGATGCGTAATGAGCAAGTTGGGGCACAAAATCCAATGAGTGAACGGGAAATCATGCGAGATGTCTTAGGTCGTCGGTATGGATGGGAACGTGGTGTTGGTCTAAGTTTTGCACGAAGGTCGGTTGATTCGTGTACTTCCACCCAAACAAGTCAACGAATGTTCACGGATGATGAATATAATCGTTTGTGGGCCGCGGACGAAAAAGGTTAAAATTCGAGGTGACGAATGAAGTCACGAAATCGATGGCAAAAACTATTAAAAAACTATGCGCGATTTCTTCATGAACAACTTGGGTTTTGGCTGTGGAAAGGGAAAAGAAAAGGTTCCGGTGGAAATGCAAAGTAGTGAGGAGGAGGAGGATCAAACTATGGATTCGGATGACGACATGGCAATGTAATCAAAACAATTTGTTAACGTTTATGTAATAACTAAAACTTAAATTCGTAGGATGTTATGTAATAACTTGAATTGTTAACCTTTTCTTATTTGTCGTTTAATCGTATTTTTAGTTGTTAATGTGATGTTATTGTTGTTATGTATGCTGGAAAATTGGTCACAATCAGGTTGCGAAGAAACGCCCGAATTATCGGGTGGGAAACTGCAAAACAGCATAATCCAGTTCAGCTACTGGAGCGTTAGCGGCGATGTGTCGCCGCAAAAAGTGGTACAATCGCTTTCAGCAGAATCCATTAATGCGGCGAGGAGTCGTCGCAATTATTCGTCGCAATTAGCCTATACCGGTAACGGCGCTGTGGGCCCCATTGTAACTCGCCGCAAATGTATCGCCTCTAATAAATTTCCTTTTTTCTTTTTGATTTTCTTTAAACCAAGGTGGGTCCCACTCAAAATCGTCGCAACTAACCGTCGCTAAAGACCTATTACGGCGAACCTTTGGAGTCGTTCTTATTGCGGCGATACATCGCCGCAAAAGGTCTTTAGCGACGAGCCGTACAACTAATTGCGGCGAGATTGTGCGCCTCAAATGGGCCTGTTTGCTGCAGTGTAATGATGTGACAATGTATTTGTAGTGGAGGAAGGTCGATTTAATATTTTTAATATTATATCCAAAGCGCTATATCATAATACAGGAAAATCTTCTAACGTAACAAAAAAAACCACACTAGTGTTGTGGACATTTTTCTTCTTTCAGAAAGCCCCGTAATCAGGGGCGGAACTTAGTTATATCCGAAGGGGGTGCCCGCCTCCTCCGGATTTGAAAAAAAAAAAAATGTACACTAAAATTTTTTTTTTTTACTAACAAATAAGGTTTTTTTTAGTGTTTACCCTCCTGGCATTGAAACTTTTATTAAATTTTTACATTCGCCCCACCTGTGTTCGGGTTCAAGTTCCGCCACTGCCCGTAATGTGTCATTTAAATTTTAAAACATATAAGGTAAATTAGATAAAGAAAGAGGTAATGGTTATTGTTCACAAATGGTAAATTTTATGTTAAACATTTATCATTACTATGTGATCAAAAACTGCTTGTATTTGGCCCTCATTCTGGCTTAACCACGCGCTGTTGGGTGCCATTTACCAAAAAAAGCAAACATCTTTATATGGAGATTTTGTTTGAATCATATTCTAGCTCGGGTCAATTTGGTCAAAAAAAATGTGGTCTTACATGCTGATGTGCATTATGTGGAATGTGGAATGGCCGATAAAAACATGGACCGTCTCTTCACCGAATGCTACTATGTTCAACCGTTTGGCGTAGTATATAATGCTGGTGGGGAATTACTAATCCCATCCCAAGGGGGTCTCGAACATCATTAATTCTCTAATATGTGATATCGGTTCCATTGGTGTGTTCGGCCACACGTTTGGTTCTACTTTGGTCAATTTGGAGGTGGAGAAACAACCTAATACATGCTCAAGGGGATAGGAGGATCACAATTTTAAAAGAAGACATTCTTGGCTGCTCAAGGGTACTTTCTCATTTGTGGATCTCAAGTAGGAATGGCAAGATCGCAACAAAATTTAACACATAAAGAGCAAACCCGCACAAATAGTCTTATTTACGTAATTTTGGTGTTATTGAAACTGTAAATGGGTGACTCAATATTTTGGTGTTTTGTTTAGGGGTATGCATCATTTGGTTTCAGACCGAATAAACTGAATATTGAATCGAATCCAAACAAAAAAACCAAACCGATTTTTTAAATGGTTTTCGGATCGATTGAAACCGAAACCGAATTCGTAATTCGGTTTTTAGTTTGGTTTTCGGTTTTGAAAATTTCAAATTCGGTTAACCGAAAACCGAATTCAAATTAATAACATATTAAAACATATTTATAATTATAATATTTATATATTTATATTATATTTGATGTATTATTGCATGTTTATTAATTAATAAACATGTTATATACCCTGTATTAATTCCACAACTGTTATTACTAATTTGTATAGTTTATGCTAGTTAGGATTTTAATTTTTAGTAATTTTCGGTTTTAACCGAAATCAAATCCGGTTTTCGGTTCGGTTTTGGTTATGATTTTGATATTTATATTTGTTTCGGTTTGGTCTTCGGTTTTGATATTATAACTTTCAAAACCGAAAAATCCAAACCGAATAAACCGAAAAACCAAAAACCAAACTGATGAACCACCCTAGTTTTGTTTTAGCTCGCTTTTTGTATGCTAAGGTTGTAATTTGGCCACCACCGAAGCTTGGCTTGAGTGGTATGAGGTGTGATCCAACTTGGAGTACGAGCAACTCAGGTTCGATTCTCACTTCAAGCAGAGAATTTCTCACCTTTGATAGTACTGTCAACATCAATGCGATTTGAAAAGGTCTCTGGGGGTTTTCCCAACCTTCGATGGTACTGCCAACATCGTCTTGAATTTGATTTTCTCCTAACGCGTGTTTAGCTGACAAATGAGAGCATTTGATGTCAATATCGCTGTTAAAAAAAATTGTAATTTGGCCTTTTGGCATTTGCAACAAAATTCTTAGCTTTACAAAAATATAAATTAACTTTATTTATTACAACAACAATACCCAATCCCACACTTGTAGGGTATGGGGGAGGTGGGACGTAGACAATCCTTCCTCTACCCTAGGACAAAGAGAAGTCATTTCACCACCCCGAGTGAAACACTCACAAGAGTAGAGAAAGTCCTCCTTCTCTATGTTCGACAGATAAAGAGATTGTTTGCAACGGACCTCCGGCCAAAAAAAAAAAAACAAAAAAAAAATTGTAAAAAGTAAATGTCATCGCCATGAAAATGGAGGAACAAATTTCCATGGGTTTTAAAATGTTGCCTGAGATTCTATTTAGGCTGTAAGCGACAGTCAAGTAGTCAGAGCCGTAAAAAAAAAAAAAAAAAAGGTACCTTAGTGTTCTGCGGAGCACAAGACGTATAAAGTAAAGCTGCACTAAATAAGCAATAAACATATATGTCCACATACAGATAAAATCACATCATAGCAAGTCAGTCTATAAAAATAAACCTACAAACATACATAAAACCGTATCTACCAAAACCTACATAAGCATACAAACGTACATTCATAGATAACCACCTACACGCATACATACGGGAAAACCTACAAACACAAACATATATAGAAAACATACAAACATACGAATATACATACAATCATACATATAACTATACATACATATAAACATACAAACATACATATATACATAAATACAATCATAGGCAAGCAGAAATGCAAAGCGTATATACAAACAAACATACATAAACCTACGTACAAACTTAAATACATACATACAAACACGAACATCCAAACATACCCATAAAAACCAACATGTCTAAACCTACACCATCAAGCATGGGTCTAAGGGAAAAAAAAAAAAAAAACATAGTGAAAGAAGACACCCACACAGACCCACAAAATCACATACACACAAACACACAAACAAAAGCAATCAACCTACTCGTCTATTCTAATTCTAGTCCTCCACGCAACCCTATCAGAGGTCATGTCCTCGGTCAATAAGAGCTCCTTCAACTCTAGCTTTATTCTATCTTCCCACCTACGCGTAGGTCTACCCCTTCTTCGTACGCCGTCAACCGTAAGTGTCTCAACCCTCCTAACAGGGGCAGTAGGAGGTCGTCTTCTCACATGCCCAAACCATCGAAGCCGTTCTTCTCTAAGCTTGTCGATGATGCTTCTAACTTTCAGGTTCTCCCTAAAAACACTATTAGGAATCATATCTAACATGGTTTTACCACATGTCCACCTAAGCATCCTCATCTCTGCCACCTCCATCCTCCTCTCTTGTGCTTTCGTCATAGGCCAACACTCCGATCCGTATAACATGGCAGGTCTAATTGCCACCTTGAAGAATTTCCCTTTCAGCTTAAGGGGGATCTTCTTGTCGCATAAGACTCCAGTCGCTGCTCTCCACTTCACCCACCCTACCTTAATTCGATGCGACACGTCTTCATCTATCCTCCCCGATTTGTGGAGCACCGAGCCCAGGTATCTAAACGAAGTTTGTGGATGCAAGATCTGGTCTCCGATACAGATGTTCACTCCATCACTTTGTTCATCAACATTCCTATCAAAATCGCAACTAAGATACTCCGTCTTTTGTCTACTAATGTATAGACCATTACTTTCTAAGGCCACCCTCCATTGCTCTAGTCTTCTATTAAGCCCCTCCTTAGAATCCGAAACGAGCACAATATCATCGGCAAAAATCAGGCACCAAGGGATGCACTCTTGTATCCCTCGAGATAGTTCATCAAGGATCAAAGCGAAAAGAAAAGGGCTAAGGGCCGATCCCTGGTGCAGGCCTACTTCTATTGGAAACACTTCAGTATTTCCCACCGGTGTTCGAACACAAGACTTCGCCACTTCGTACATATCCCTAATAACATTAATATACCTGCTCGAGATACTTCTACCCTTAAGGGTCTTCCAAATTAAGTTTCGTGGCATGCAATCGTAGGCCTTTTCTAAGTCTAAGAAGACCATCTCTAGGTTCTTTTGCTTTTCTCTATACTTCTCCATAAGGTTCCTAATAATATGGATTGCCTCTATCGAAAAGCGCTTTGGCATGAAACCAAATTGGTTCTCCGAAACATTGGTTTCTCGTCGAAGTCTAGTCTCAATCACTTTCTCCCAAAGCTTCATAGTATGATTAAGTAATTTTATGCCTCTATAGTTACCGCAACATTGAGCATCCCCCTTGTTCTTATAGATGGAAATAGTCTCACTCAGTCTTCATTGAAATGTCCCGTTCTTATTGATTAAAAACGTTCCATATTAATTGATTTCGTTGCGAGGTTTTGACCTCTATATGAGACGTTTTTCAAAGACTGCATTCATTTTAAAACAAACCATAACCTTTATTTCATCAATAAAGGTTTAAAAAGCTTTACGTAGATTATCAAATAATGATAATCTAAAATATTCTGTTTACACACGACCATTACATAATGGTTTACAATACAAATATGTTACAACAAAATAAGTTTCTTGAATGCAGTTTTTACACAATATCATACAAGCATGGACTCCAATTCTCGTCCTTATTTAAGTATGCGACAGCGGAAGCTCTTAATAATCACCTGAGAATAAACATGCTTAAAACGTCAACAAAAATGTTGGTGAGTTATAGGTTTAACCTATATATATCAAATCATAATAATAGACCACAAGATTTCATATTTCAATACACATCCCATACATAGAGATAAAAGTCATTCATATGGTGAACACCTGGTAACCGACATTAACAAGATGCATATATAAGAATATCCCCATCATTCCGGGACACCCTTCGGATATGATATAAATTTCGAAGTACTAAAGCATCCGGTACTTTGGATGGGGTTTGTTAGGCCCAATAGATCTATCTTTAGGATTCGCGTCAATTAGGGTGTCTGTTCCCTAATTCTTAGATTACCAGACTTAATAAAAAGGGGCATATTCGATTTCGATAATTCAACCATAGAATGTAGTTTCACGTACTTGTGTCTATTTTGTAAATCATTTATAAAACCTGCATGTATTCTCATCCCAAAAATATTAGATTTTAAAAGTGGGACTATAACTCACTTTCACAGATTTTTACTTCGTCGGGAAGTAAGACTTGGCCACTGGTTGATTCACGAACCTATAACAATATATACATATATATCAAAGTATGTTCAAAATATATTTACAACACTTTTAATATATTTTGATGTTTTAAGTTTATTAAGTCAGCTGTCCTCGTTAGTAACCTACAACTAGTTGTCCACAGTTAGATGTACAGAAATAAATCGATAAATATTATCTTGAATCAATCCACGACCCAGTGTATACGTATCTCAGTATTGATCTCAACTCAAACTATATATATTTTGGAATCAACCTCAACCCTGTATAGCTAACTCCAACATTCACATATAGAGTGTCTATGGTTGTTCCGAAATATATATAGATGTGTCGACATGATAGGTCGAAACATTGTATACGTGTCTATGGTATCTCAAGATTACATAATATACAATACAAGTTGATTAAGTTATGGTTGGAATAGATTTGTTACCAATTTTCACGTAGCTAAAATGAGAAAAATTATCCAATCTTGTTTTACCCATAACTTCTTCATTTTAAATCCGTTTTGAGTGAATCAAATTGCTATGGTTTCATATTGAACTCTATTTTATGAATATAAACAGAAAAAGTATAGGTTTATAGTCGGAAAAATAAGTTACAAGTCGTTTTTGTAAAGGTAGTCATTTCAGTCGAAAGAACGACGTCTAGATGACCATTTTAGAAAACATACTTCCACTTTGAGTTTAACCATAATTTTTGGATATAGTTTCATGTTCATAATAAAAATCATTTTCTCAGAATAACAACTTTTAAATCAAAGTTTATCATAGTTTTTAATTAACTAACCCAAAACAGCCCGCGGTGTTACTACGACGGCGTAAATCCGGTTTTATGGTGTTTTTCGTGTTTACAGGTTTTAAATCATTAAGTTAGCATATCATATAGATATAGAACATGTGTTTAGTTGATTTTAAAAGTCAAGTTAGAAGGATTAACTTTTGTTTGCGAACAAGTTTAGAATTAACTAAACTATGTTCTAGTGATTACAAGTTTAAACCTTCGAATAAGATAGCTTTATACGTATGAATCGAATGATGTTATGAACATCATTACTACCTTAATTTCCTTGGATAAACCTACTGTAAAAGAGAAAAATGGATCTAGCTTCAACGGATCCTTGGATGGCTCGAAGTTCTTGAAGCAGAATCATGACACGAAAACAAGTTCAAGTAAGATCATCACTTGAAATAAGATTGTTATAGTTATAGAAATTGAACCAAAGTTTGAATATGATTATTACCTTGTATTAGAATGATAACCTACTGTAAGAAACAAAGATTTCTTGAGGTTGGATGATCACCTTACAAGATTGAAAGTGAGCTAGCAAACTTGAAAGTATTCTTGATTTTATGTAACTAGAACTTGTAGAATATATGAAGAACACTTAGAACTTGAAGATAGAACTTGAGAGAGATCAATTAGATGGAGAAAATTGAAGAATGAAAGTGTTTGTAGGTGTTTTTGGTCGTTGGTGTATGGATTAGATATAAAGGATATGTAATTTTGTTTTCATGTAAATAAGTCATGAATGATTACTCATATTTTTGTAATTTTATGAGATATTTCATGCTAGTTGCCAAATGATGGTTCCCACATGTGTTAGGTGACTCACATGGGCTGCTAAGAGCTGATCATTGAAGTGTATATACCAATAGTACATACATCTAAAAGCTGTGTATTGTAAGAGTACGAATACGGGTGCATACGAGTAGAATTGTTGATTAAACTGAACGAGGATGTAATTGTAAGCATTTTTGTTAAGTAGAAGTAGTTTGATAAGTGTCTTGAAGTCTTTCAAAAGTGTATGAATACATATTAAAACACTACATGTATATACATTTTAACTGAGTCGTTAAGTCATCGTTAGTCGTTACATGTAAATGTTGTTTTGAAACCTTTAGGTTAACGATCTTGTTGAATATTGTTAACCCATTGTTTATTATAACAAATGAGATGTTAAATTATTATATTATCATGATATTATGATATATAATTTATCTTAGTATGATGTATATACAGTTAAATGTCGTTACAACGATAATCGTTACATATATGTCTCGTTTCGAAATCATTAAGTTAGTAGTCTTATTTTTACATATGTATTTCACTGTTAATACACTTAATAATATATTTAATTATCATTTAACATAATTAACCAAGTGTATCAATATCTTAATATGATTCATATGTACCTAGTAAGACGTTGTTATAACGATAATCGTTATATATATCGTTTTCGAGTTTCTTAAATTAATAGTCTCATTTTTATGTATATAACTCATTGTTAAAATACCTAATGAGATACATACTTATAATAAAAACATGTTAACTATATATATAACCATATATATGTCATCGTATAGTTTTTACAAGTTTTAACATTCGTGAATCACCGGTCAACTTGGGTGGTCAATTGTCTATATGAAACATATTTCAATTAATCAAGTCTTAACAAGTTTGATTGCTTAACATGTTGGAAACATTTAATCATGTAAATATGAATCTCAATTAATATATATAAACATGGAAAAGTTCGGGTCACTACAGTACCTACCCGTTAAATAAATTTCGTCCCGAAATTTTAAGCTGTTGACGGTGTTGACGAATCTTCTGGAAATAGATGCGGGTATTTCTTCTTCATCTGATCTTCACGCTCCCAGGTGAACTCGGGTCCTCTACGAGCATTCCATCGAACCTTAACAATTGGTATCTTGTTTTGCTTAAGTCTTTTAACCTCACGATCCATTATATCGACGGGTTCTTCGATGAATTGAAGTTTTTCGTTGATTTGGATTTCATCTAACGGAATAGTGAGATCTTCTTTAGCAAAACATTTCTTCAAATTTGAGACGTGGAAAGTGTTATGTACAGCCGCGAGTTGTTGAGGTAACTCAAGTCGGTAAGCTACTGGTCCGACACGATCAATAATTTTGAATGGTCCAATATACCTTGGATTTAATTTCCCTCGTTTACCAAATCGAACAACGCCTTTCCAAGGTGCAACTTTAAGCATGACCATCTCTCCAATTTCAAATTCTATATCTTTTCTTTTAATGTCAGCGTAGCTCTTTTGTCGACTTTGGGCGGTTTTCAACCGTTGTTGAATTTGGATGATCTTCTCGGTAGTTTCTTGTATAATCTCCGGACCCGTAATCTGTCTATCCCCCACTTCACTCCAACAAATCGGAGACCTGCACTTTCTACCATAAAGTGCTTCAAACGGCGCCATCTCAATGCTTGAATGGTAGCTGTTGTTGTAGGAAAATTCTGCTAACGGTAGATGTCGATCCCAACTTTTTCCGAAATCAATAACACATGCTCGTAGCATGTCTTCAAGCGTTTGTATCGTCCTTTCGCTCTGCCCATCAGTTTGTGGATGATAGGCAGTACTCATGTCTAGACGAGTTCCTAATGCTTGCTGTAATGTCTACCAGAATCTTGAAATAAATCTGCCATCCCTATCAGAGATAATAGAGATTGGTATTCCATGTCTGCAAATACAGTCGTGCTAACTTCTCCATCTTGTCATCTTCTCTTATTGGCAGGAAGTGTGCTGATTTGGTGAGACGGTCAACTATTACCCAAATAGTATCAAAACCACTTGCAGTCCTTGGCAATTTAGTGATGAAATCCATGGTAATGTTTTCCCATTTCCATTCTGAGATTTCGGGTTGTTGAAGTAGACCTGATGGTTTCGGATGCTCAGCTTTGACCTTAGAACACGTCAAACATTCTCCTACGTATTTAGCAACATCGGCTTTCATACCCGGCCACCAAAAATGTTTCTTGAGATCCTTGTACATCTTCCCCGTTCCAGGATGTATTGAGTATCTGGTTTTATGAGCTTCTCTAAGTACCATTTCTCTCATATCTCCAAATTTTGGTACCCAAATCCTTTCAGCCCTATACCGGGTTCCGTCTTCCCGAATATTAAGATGCTTCTCCGATCCTTTGGGTATTTCATCCTTTAAATTTCCCTCTTTTAAAACTCCTTGTTGCGCCTCCTTTATTTGAGTAGTAAGGTTATTATGAATCATTATATTCATATATTTTACTCGAATGGGTTCTCTGTCCTTCCTGCTCAAGGCATCAGCTACCACATTTGCCTTCCCCGGGTGGTAACGAATCTCAAAGTCGTAATCATTCAACAATTCAATCCACCTACGCTGCCTCATATTCAGTTGTTTCTGATTAAATATGTGTTGAAGACTTTTGTGGTCGGTATATATAATACTTTTGACCCCATATAAGTAGTGTCTCCAAGTCTTTAATGCAAAAACAACCGCGCCTAATTCCAAATCATGCGTCGTATAATTTTGGTCGTGAATCTTCAATTGTCTAGACGCATAAGCAATCACCTTCGTTCGTTGCATTAATACACAACCGAGACCTTGCTTTGATGCGTCACAATAAATCACAAAATCATCATTCCCTTCAGGCAATGATAATATAGGTGCCGTAGTTAGCTTTTTCTTCAATAACTGAAACGCTTTCTCTTGTTCATCCTTCCATTCAAATTTCTTCCCTTTATGCGTTAATGCAGTCAAGGGTTTTGCTATTCTGAAAAAGTCTTGGATGAACCTTCTGTAGTAACCAGCTAGTCCTAAAAACTGGCGTATGTGTTTCAGAGTTTTCGGGGTTTCCCACTTTTCAACAGTTTCTATCTTTGCTGGATCCACCTTAATACCTTCTTTGTTCACTATGTGACCGAGGAATTGAACTTCTTCCAACCAAAATGCACACTTTGAAAACTTAGCGTACAATTCTTCCTTTCTCAATACTTCTAACACCTTTCTCAAATGTTCACCGTGTTCTTGGTCATTCTTTGAGTAAATAAGTATGTCATCAATGAAAACAATGACAAACTTGTCAAGGTATGGTCCACACACTCGGTTCATAAGGTCCATGAACACAGCTGGTGCATTAGTTAAACCAAACGGCATGACCATAAACTCGTAATGACCGTAACGTGTTCTGAAAGCAGTCTTTGGAATATCATCTTCTTTCACCCGCATTTGATGATACCCGGAACGTAAGTCAATCTTTGAATAAACAGACGAGCCTTGTAGTTAATCAAATAAGTCGTCGATTCTCGGTAGTGGGTAGCGGTTCTTGATGGTAAGTTTGTTCAACTCTCGGTAGTCGATACACAACCTGAATGTACCATCTTTCTTCTTGACAAACAAAACAGGAGCTCCCCAAGGTGATGTGCTTGGTCGAATGAAACCACGCTCTAAAAGTTCTTGTAATTGGCTTTGCAGTTCTTTCATCTCGCTGGGTGCGAGTCTGTAAGGAGCACGAGCTATTGGTGCAGCTCCTGGTACAAGATCTATTTGAAATTCAACGGATCAATGTGGGGGTAATCCCGGTAATTCTTTCGGAAATACATCGGGAAATTCTTTTGCGACGGGAACATCATTGATGCTCTTTTCTTCAGTTTGTACTTTCTCGACGTGTGCTAGAACAGCATAGCAACCTTTTCTTATTAGTTTTTGTGCCTTCAAATTACTAATAAGATGTAGCTTCGTGTTTCCCTTTTCTCCGTACACCATTAAGGGTTTTCCTTTTTCTCGTATAATGCGAATTGCATTTTTGTAACAAACGATCTCTGCTTTCACTTCTTTCAACCAGTCCATACCGATTATCACATCAAAACTCCCTAACTCTACTGGTATCAAATCAATCTTAAATGTTTCGCTAACCAGTTTAATTTCTCGATTCCGACATATATTATCTGCTGAAATTAATTTACCATTTGCTAATTCGAGTAAAAATTTACTATCCAAAGGCGTCAACGGACAACTTAATTTAGCACAAAAATCTCTACTCATATAGCTTCTATCCGCACCCGAATCAAATAAAACGTAAGCAGATTTATTGTCAATAAGAAACGTACCCGTAACAAGCTCCGGGTCTTCCTGTGCCTCTGCCACATTAATATTGAAAACTCTTCCGCGGCCTTGTCCATTCGTGTTCTCCTGGTTCGGGCAATTTCTAATAATGTGGCCCGGTTTTCCACATTTATAACAAACTACATTGGCATAACTTACTCTGACACTACTTGCTCCGCCATTACTCGTTCCGACACCATTTGTTCCTTTCGTTCTGTTAACCCCTGGTCCGTAGACCTCACACTTCGCCGCGCTATGACCATTTCTTTTACACTTGTTGCAAAATTTGGTGCAGAACCCCGAGTGATACTTTTCACACCTTTGGCATAGCTGCTTCTGATTGTTGTTGTTGTTGCGGTTATTATTGTTGTTGGGATGATTGTTGTAGTTGCTGTTGTTGTTGCTGTTGTTGTTGGGTCGTTTGTTGTAGTTACGATTGATGTTGCGATTGTTGGCATAATTGTTGCGATTATTGTTGTTGTTGTATTGGTGATTCTTATCACCGGTTTCCTCTCACTTTCTTTTGACTTGCTTCACATTGGCCTCTTCAGCAGTCTGTTCTTTAATTCTTTCTTCAATCTGGTTCACTAGTTTGTGAGCCATTCTACATGCCTGTTGTATGGAGGCGGGCTCGTGTGAACTTATATCTTCTTGGATTCTTTCCGGTAATCCTTTCACAAACGCGTCGATCTTCTCTTCCTCATCTTCGAACGCTCCCGGACACAATAGGCACAATTCTGTGAATCGTCTTTCGTACGTGGTAATATCAAATCCTTGGGTTCGTAACCCTCTAAGTTCTGTCTTGAGCTTATTGACCTCGGTTCTGGGACGGTACTTCTCGTTCATCAAGTGCTTGAATGCTGACCACGGTAGTGCGTACGCATCGTCTTGTCCCACTTGCTCTAGATAGGTATTCCACCATGTTAACGCAGAACCTGTGAAGGTATGCGTAGCGTACTTCACTTTGTCCTCTTCAGTACACTTACTTATGGCAAACACCGATTCAACCTTCTCGGTCCACCGTTTCAATCCGATCGGTCCTTCGGTTCCATCAAATTCCAAAGGTTTGCAGGCAGTGAATTCTTTGTAGGTGCATCCTACACGATTTCCTGTACTGCTAGATCCAAGGTTATTGTTGGTATGTAACGCAGCCTGTACTGCGGCTATGTTTGAAGCTAGAAAAGTACGGAATTCCTCTTCATTCATATTCACGGTGTGTCGAGTAGTCGGTGCCATTTCCTTCAAAATAGTCAAATGGAACAAGTTAATCATACAGAATATTAAGAGTAGTTAATAGTATTTCGTAGCATAATATGAACTCATTTATAAAAGCTTTTTCTTCATATTAGCGTTTTATAAGTTTAAATTCGGGTAGTACCTACCCGTTAAGTTCATACTTAGTAGCTAATATACAATTCAACTACTACAATTCTATATGAAAAACTGATTATAATAATATTTCGCGTTCAAACTTTTATACAATATTTTACAAACTTACAATACCGCTTATTTTACATAAAGCATGAAATATAGCACACAATAACTTTGATACAAGATAGGTGTGAAGATAATTCTAGCTAGTACACAAGTCGTTCAGCAAAGGCAATAAAGACACGTAATTCATACGTCCAGAAACAAGTCATGCATTCTGGTTTTACTAGGACTACTTCCCATCCTTGGTCTTGTGGAACATAACCGTTATGGCCGTTGATAAGACAGTGTGTTGTAACGTCGTCAAAGGGACGAGGGTTACGTAATGTCCAACAGTCCCGTAACAATCTAAAAACCTCATTTCTTACCCCAATTACCGACTCCGTCACTTGTGGAAACGTTTTGTTTAATAGTTGTAGCCCGATGTTCTTGTTCTCACTTTGGTGAGAAGCGAACATTACTAATCCGTAAGCATAACATGCTTCTTTATGTTGCATGTTAGCCGCTTTTTCTAAATCACGAAGTCCAATATTCGGATATATTGAGTCAAAATAATTTCTTAACCCGTTGCGTAAAATAGCATTTGGGTTCCCTGCAATATATGCGTCAAAGTAAACACATCGTAACTTATGGGTTTCCCAATGTGATATCCCCCATCTTTCAAATGAAAGTCTCTTATAAACCAAGACATTCTTGGAACGTTCTTCGAATGTCTTACAAACTGATCTCGCCTTAAATAGTTGTGCCGAGGAATTCTGACCGACTCTAGACAAGATTTCATCAATCATGTCTCCGGGTAGGTCTCTTAAAATATTGGGTTGTCTATCCATTTTGTGTTTTTAAACTGTAAAATAGACAAGAGTTAGATTCATAAAAAAAAAATACTTATTAATACAAGCAATTTTTACATATATCATAAAGCATAAGCACACTATATTACATATATTACACCACACGAATACAACTATCTTATTCCGACTCGCTCGTTTCTTCTTCTTCGGTTTTGGTTCGTTTAGCCAAGTTTCTAGGGATATATGATGTTCCCCTAATACGAGCCGTCGTTGTCCACATTGGTTTAGAAAAACCTGGTGGTTTAGAGGTTCCCGGGTCATTGTTACAACTTAAGGACTTCGGGGGTTGACGATACATATAAAGTTCATCGGGGTTGGAATTAGATTTCTCTATTTTTATGCCCTTTCCCTTATTATTTTCTTTTGCCTTTTTAAATTCAGTTGGGGTAATTTCTATAACATCATCGGAATTCTCGTCGGAATCCGATTCATCGGAGAATTGGTAATCCTCCCAATATTTTGCTTCCTTGGCGGAAACACCATTGACCATAATTAACCTTGGTCGGTTGGTTGAGGATTTTCTTTTACTTAACCGTTTTATTATTTCCCCCACCGGTTCTATTTCTTCATCCGGTTCCGATTCTTCTTCCGGTTCCGATTCTTCTTCCGGTTCCGACTCTTCTTCCGGTTCCTCTTCGGGAACTTGTGAATCAGTCCACGAATCATTCCAATTTACATTTGACTCTTCATTATTATTAGGTGAGTCAATGAGACTTGTTCTAGAGGTAGACATCTATCACATAATATCAAACGCGTTAAGAGATTAATATATCACATAATATTCACATGTTAAAAATATATAGTTTCCAACAAAATTTGTTAAGCAATCATTTTTCAAGTAAACATGGTCGAAGTCCAGACTCACTAATGCATCCTAACAAACTCGATAAGACACACTAATGCAAAATTCTGGTTCTCTAAGACCAACGCTCTGATACCAACTGAAATGTCCCGTTCTTATTGATTAAAAACGTTCCATATTAATTGATTTCGTTGCGAGGTTTTGACCTCTATATGAGACGTTTTTCAAAGACTGCATTCATTTTAAAACAAACCATAACCTTTATTTCATCAATAAAGGTTTAAAAAGCTTTACGTAGATTATCAAATAATGATAATCTAAAATATTCTGTTTACACACGACCATTACATAATAGTTTACAATACAAATATGTTACAACAAAATAAGTTTCTTGAATGCAGTTTTTACACAATATCATACAAGCATGGACTCCAATTCTCATCCTTATTTAAGTATGCGACAGCGGAAGCTCTTAATAATCACCTGAGAATAAACATGCTTAAAACGTCAACAAAAATGTTGGTGAGTTATAGGTTTAACCTATATATATCAAATCATAATAATAGACCACAAGATTTCATATTTCAATACACATCCCATACATAGAGATAAAAGTCATTCATATGGTGAACACCTGGTAACCGACATTAACAAGATGCATATATAAGAATATCCCCATCATTCCGGGACACCCTTCGGATATGATATAAATTTTGAAGTACTAAAGCATCCGGTACTTTGGATGGGGTTTGTTAGGCCCAATAGATCTATCTTTAGGATTCGCGTCAATTAGGGTGTCTGTTCCCTAATTCTTAGATTACCAGACTTAATAAAAAGGGGCATATTCGATTTCGATAATTCAACCATAGAATGTAGTTTCACGTACTTGTGTCTATTTTGTAAATCATTTATAAAACCTGCATGTATTCTCATCCCAAAAATATTAGATTTTAAAAGTGGGACTATAACTCACTTTCACAGATTTTTACTTCGTCGGGAAGTAAGACTTGGCCACTGGTTGATTCACGAACCTATAACAATATATACATATATATCAAAGTATGTTCAAAATATATTTACAACACTTTTAATATATTTTGATGTTTTAAGTTTATTAAGTCAGCTGTCCTCGTTAGTAACCTACAACTAGTTGTCCACAGTTAGATGTACAGAAATAAATCGATAAATATTATCTTGAATCAATCCACGACCCAGTGTATACGTATCTCAGTATTGATCACAACTCAAACTATATATATTTTGGAATCAACCTCAACCCTGTATAGCTAACTCCAACATTCACATATAGAGTGTCTATGGTTGTTCCGAAATATATATAGATGTGCCGACATGATAGGTCGAAACATTGTATACGTGTCTATGGTATCTCAAGATTACATAATATACAATACAAGTTGATTAAGTTATGGTTGGAATAGATTTGTTACCAATTTTCACGTAGCTAAAATGAGAAAAATTATCCAATCTTGTTTTACCCATAACTTCTTCATTTTAAATCCGTTTTGAGTGAATCAAATTGCTATGGTTTCATATTGAACTCTATTTTATGAATCTAAACAGAAAAAGTATAGGTTTATAGTCGGAAAAATAAGTTACAAGTCGTTTTTGTAAAGGTAGTCATTTCAGTCGAAAGAACGACGTCTAGATGACCATTTTAGAAAACATACTTCCACTTTGAGTTTAACCATAATTTTTGGATATAGTTTCATGTTCATAATAAAAATCATTTTCTCAGAATAACAACTTTTAAATCAAAGTTTATCATAGTTTTTAATTAACTAACCCAAAACAGCCCGCGGTGTTACTACGACGGCGTAAATCCGGTTTTACGGTGTTTTTCGTGTTTTCAGGTTTTAAATCATTAAGTTAGCATATCATATAGATATAGAACATGTGTTTAGTTGATTTTAAAAGTCAAGTTAGAAGGATTAACTTTTGTTTGCGAACAAGTTTAGAATTAACTAAACTATGTTCTAGTGATTACAAGTTTAAACCTTCGAATAAGATAGCTTTATACGTATGAATCGAATGATGTTATGAACATCATTACTACCTTAATTTCCTTGGATAAACCTACTGGAAAAGAGAAAAATGGATCTAGCTTCAACGGATCCTTGGATGGCTCGAAGTTCTTGAAGCAGAATCATGACACGAAAACAAGTTCAAGTAAGATCATCACTTGAAATAAGATTGTTATAGTTATAGAAATTGAACCAAAGTTTGAATATGATTATTACCTTGTATTAGAATGATAACCTACTGTAAGAAACAAAGATTTCTTGAGGTTGGATGATCACCTTACAAGATTGGAAGTGAGCTAGCAAACTTGAAAGTATTCTTGATTTTATGTAACTAGAACTTGTAGAATATATGAAGAACACTTAGAACTTGAAGATAGAACTTGAGAGAGATCAATTAGATGAAGAAAATTGAAGAATGAAAGTGTTTGTAGGTGTTTTTGGTCGTTGGTGTATGGATTAGATATAAAGGATATGTAATTTTGTTTTCATGTAAATAAGTCATGAATGATTACTCATATTTTTGTAATTTTATGAGATATTTCATGCTAGTTGCCAAATGATGGTTCCCACATGTGTTAGGTGACTCACATGGGCTGCTAAGAGCTGATCATTGAAGTGTATATACCAATAGTACATACATCTAAAAGCTGTGTATTGTAAGAGTACGAATACGGGTGCATACGAGTAGAATTGTTGATGAAACTGAACGAGGATGTAATTGTAAGCATTTTTGTTAAGTAGAAGTAGTTTGATAAGTGTCTTGAAGTCTTTCAAAAGTGTATGAATACATATTAAAACACTACATGTATATACATTTTAACTGAGTCGTTAAGTCATCGTTAGTCGTTACATGTAAATGTTGTTTTGAAACCTTTAGGTTAACGATCTTGTTGAATATTGTTAACCCATTGTTTATTATAACAAATGAGATGTTAAATTATTATATTATCATGATATTATGATATATAATTTATCTTAGTATGATGTATATACAGTTAAATGTCGTTACAACGATAATCGTTACATATATGTCTCGTTTCGAAATCATTAAGTTAGTAGTCTTATTTTTACATATGTATTTTATTGTTAATACACTTAATAATATATTTAATTATCATTTAACATAATTAACCAAGTGTATCAATATCTTAATATGATTCATATGTACCTAGTAAGACGTTGTTATAACGATAATCGTTATATATATCGTTTTCGAGTTTCTTAAATTAATAGTCTCATTTTTATGTATATAACTCATTGTTAAAATACCTAATGAGATACATACTTATAATAAAAACATATTAACTATATATATAACCATATATATGTCATCGTATAGTTTTTACAAGTTTTAACGTTCGTGAATCACCGGTCAACTTGGGTGGTCAATTGTCTATATGAAACATATTTCAATTAATCAAGTCTTAACAAGTTTGATTGCTTAACATGTTGGAAACATTTAATCATGTAAATATCAATCTCAATTAATATATATAAACATGGAAAAGTTCGGGTCACTACATTCATTCCATAGGCATTTTAGAGCTTCGAAACGTCTTGTTAAAAAGGCAACTCAGCCACCTAACACCAGTGTCGCCCAGGTACCGCCACGCCTCAATAGGGATCTGATCCGGTCCCACTGATTTATTTCTCCCCATCTTTCGTAGTGCCAATCTTACTTCCTCTTGGCTAATCCTCTCGCAATCTATGTTGTTATGGGAATGTTCTACCTCAGCGTCTTGTAAGTCCTCGTGGCGCTCTGGTCTTCTCTCTACGAAGAGAGATGAGAAATACTCTTCCCATCTTTTCCTAATTTCGTCTTCCTTAACTAAAGTTTGACAAGCTTCATTTTTGATAAACTTGATGTTATCAAGATCCATGCGTCTTCGCTCCCTAGCTTTGGCTATCTTGTAAATACCATTAGCTCCCTCTTTGGAGTCAAGTTTCTTATACAAATCTTCATATGCCTTTTCTTTTGCTAGGGCTACAGCCTTCTTAGCTTCTCTTTTAGCTTCTTTTTATCTCTCTTCAGCCCTAATTCTATCCGTCGGAGTCCCCTCCCCACCAGTGATGAGCTCCCTAAACCTTAGTTGCTTAAGCGCAACTTTGCTTTGAACCTCGTCACTGAACCACCATGATTCTCTAACAGCCCTATGGCCTCTAGATGTACCTACAACCACACCTAGGGCTTCCTTGGCTACCTCTCTAATGGAGGACGCCAGACAGTTCCACATCTGATCCGCGTCATCATTGAATACCATTTCTAATTCTGCATCCACTCTACCTACAACCGATGTTTTAAAGGTCTCTGCCTTCTCTCCGTTCAACTTCTTCCACAAAATCTTAGGTTGGACTTGTCGCACACTCTTGGTGGCCCGTCTCTGGAGAACCAAATCCATGGCCAACAGTCTGTGCTGGGAGGAGCATGTCAAGGCATTAACTTTATTTATTGTTAACCTAAATGTCACAATAGCGTTTCTCTGCATCTTGCTACTTTTTCTCTAAATTTAGCTTTGTCATTTTTTCCTTGATCTTGGCATTTATTTGGCAAAAAGTAATATATTTACACGAATTAATTAATTCATGAATTTATTTATTCATTTAGTACTGATTTATGCTGCGGAGGATACTCTCTATAAGACAGTGTGACCAGATCTCCCAATAAGGCAATAACAATATCCAGTTCATCACGTCCAATATTTCCCCCTTTTTCTAACCTTCATCAAATTTCATCTTTCAAAACCCTAATCATCAATCATTCCTTTTACTTCACAAATTAAGACTTCCATCTTTCATTCTCATCGGTTTCTGATTGTAACCCTAAATAAGACCGATTACTGTTGTTTCTCGTTAATCTTAGTTCACATCTGCTTCTGTCATTAGCTACATTCGCTGTAAGTTATTTGTATATATATATAGGGGTAGGATCAAGAGGGAAGTAACCATTCGGGGGAAGCGGGGGAAGCAAAAACTTTTTTTTCTTTTTCGTTTTTTGAAAAAACTTTGTTCACGAACATTATAGATGAGATGAAAATATGAACATTTAGTAGAGACACTTTGTGATAAATGTTTTTATTTTGGCGGGAAAACGCTCGAAGAAGTAATATATAACAATTATCGTGTTTTTCGAGCATATGTTGAGGTTTTAGCTATTGGGGTTTAGATATTAGGGTTTAGATATTAGGGTTTAGAAATTTAGGGTTTATGGTTTAGATTTAGGGTTTAGATTTAGGATTTAGATTGAGTTTTTAACACGAACGGTTTAGAGTTTAGGGTTTAGGGTTTAGGGTTTGGTGTTTTGGGTTTAAACCCTAAACCCTAAACCCTAAACTCTAAATCGGGTTAAATTTTATTTCACAAAACATGAAAAAAAAGACATTCATATTCTTCACGAACAATATTATCTTGAATGTTATTTTTGTCGATCGTTTTTCCGCTTAAATAATGACATTCATCACGAAGTGTCTCTTCTAAATGTTCATATTTTCGTGTGATCTTGATGCCGGAAAAAAAAATTCCAAAAAAAACGAAAAAAAAAAAAATTTTTTTGCTTCCCCCCGCTTCCCCCCGATTGGTTACTTCCCCATTGATCCTGCCCCTATATATATATATATATATATATATATATATATATATATATATATATATATATATATATATATATATATATATATATATATATATATATATACATGTCTCGTTAGATGATTCAATTTTTAATTTATTTCGTTTGTGATATATATGTACATAAATAACTCTTGAAATTTTTTTATTTCAATCTCCGCATAATTGGTTTACAATGTATTATTTTTATTTTTTTTTGTTGATGTTGATTCACAACAGTAATTTGAGATTTTTATTTGAATGATATTTTTATTTGAATGATAATGAAAATGAAATGCTAGCTAGCTAGCTAGCTTATCGATTTGTGTTTGTTGCAGATAATTGATACATGATCCTGTTGTGTAGTTTGTGTGATATCCAGTGGTGTTTATCATTTCAATTTGTTATGGCGCATATATGTGTGAATCATGACCTAGGAGGGCCTGACCCTGTATCCGGTAACATCTGATTAACCTAATTATTGTACCTACAATTAAGTATTAATAGTATATCTAGTTTTATTATTGCGATTTGTGGTGTGTGCCTTTAACTCTTATGCTAGCAAGTGTAGTTGTTTAATGTTGATGTTTGTTGTCGGAAATTGACGTGAACCACTTCAATCTATTGAAAATGTGACGATCTATGCATGAATGTATTTTTACGGGTTCTTAGTTGTTTTTGACAACAAAACTGTACAATTGGCCCGTGTCAATATATGTTCTTGGTAATATCGTTGATTGTGTGGTTGAATACATGTTTTTGTTGCATGTATAAATGCAGTCTTAATTCGTAAGTGAAAGAGAATGGTTATAAGCTTTCCAATTCGGCTAAGATTTAATGACTCTTTGAATGCCAACAAATGCGCATTACCACCGTTGAATCTTCATTTTGTTCTTCAATTTTACATTTATATTGATTATATGTTCTTTTGTCATATAGGATCCTTAGCTGACGCCTTATACAAAGAATTGTGGAGTGTATGTGCTGGGCCTCTTGTTAATCTTCCTCGTGAAGGGGAAAGTGCCTTCCTCAGGGGCACATGGAACAGGTTTGTTAATTTTCTTGTTCATGTTAATTGCTAAAAAAATCTGGCCTCCATTAGTTTATTGTAGCAATAAATTGATGATGTCTTTTTTGAAGAGAATTTGTGCATATATGATGTACTGTAATTGTTTGCTAATATTAGCATTATTTGTGAATAGAACAATTGGAGATATCCATCCATTTTCAGCCTTTTACTAGTTTCTCAATATATGGGTCCTTGAGAAATTTCACAAATTAATTTTGTAACTTTTTATTGCAGGGTCTGTGCGTGTTTGAATGAAATATTTTACATACCAAAAGACTCGATTCATTGCACCATTAGCAAGACCATCACTTATAAAACGTTATAATAGATTTCAAACCCCGCAGAAAAATCTCTATAAAAGTTTCCATTTTTTTCTCTCTCTCGAAACCAAAAATGGAAGCCCATCTCCCAAATAAACTGCTCACCGATATCCTATTTAGACTACCATCAAAATCAATCATTCGATGCCAATCCGTGTGCAAATCTCGGTTTACATTAATATCGACTCGTGAATTCCAACTCTTCCATCTCAAAACATACAACCAATCAAACCCTCGTTTTGTTATGTCTTGCTATGTTAGGTCTCTGGGGGTTTTCTCAACCTTCGATGGTACTGCCAACATCGTCTTGAATTTGATTTTCTCCTAACGCGTGTTTAGCTGACAAATGAGAGCATTTGATGTCAATATCGCCGTTAATAACAAGTTGTAATTTGGCCTTTTGGCATTTGCAACAAAATTCTTAGCTTTACAAAAATATAAATTAACTTTATTTATTGTTAACCTAAATGTCACAATAGCGTTTCTCTGCATCTTGCTACTTTTTCTCTAAATTTAGCTTTGTCATTTTTTCCTTGATCTTGGCATTTATTTGGCAAAAAGTAATATATTTACACGAATTAATTAATTCATGAATTTATTTATTCATTTAGTACTGATTTATGCTGCGGAGGATACTCTCTATAAGACAGTGTGACCAGATCTCCCAATAAGGCAATAACAATATCCAGTTCATCACGTCCAATATTTCCCCCTTTTTCTAACCTTCATCAAATTTCATCTTTCAAAACCCTAATCATCAATCATTCCTTTTACTTCACAAATTAAGACTTCCATCTTTCATTCTCATCGGTTTCTGATTGTAACCCTAAATAAGACCGATTATTGTTGTTTCTCGTTAATCTTAGTTCACATCTGCTTCTGTCATTAGCTACATTAGCTGTAAGTTATTTGTATATATATATATAGGGGTACGATCAAGAGGGAAGTAACCATTCGGGGGAAGCGGGGGAAGCAAAAACTTTTTTTTCTTTTTCGTTTTTTGAAAAAACTTTGTTCACGAACATTATAGATGAGATGAAAATATGAACATTTAGTAGAGACACTTTGTGATAAATGTTTTTATTTTGGCGGGAAAACGCTCGAAGAAGTAATATATAACAATTATCGTGTTTTTCGAGCATATGTTGAGGTTTTAGCTATTGGGGTTTAGATATTAGGGTTTAGAAATTTAGGGTTTAGGGTTTAGATTTAGGGTTTAGATTGAGTTTTTAACACGAACGGTTTAGAGTTTAGGGTTTAGGGTTTAGGGTTTGGTGTTTTGGGTTTAAACCCTAAACTCTAAATCGGGCTAAATTTTACTTCACAAAACATGAAAAAAAGACATTCATATTCTTCAGGAACAATATTATCTTGAATGTTATTTTTGTCGATCGTTTTCCCGCCTAAATAATGACATTCATCACGAAGTGTCTCTTCTAAATGTTCATATATTCGTGTGATCTTGATGCCGGAAAAAAAAATTCCAAAAAAAACGAAAAAAAAAAAAATTTTTGCTTCCCCCCGATTGGTTACTTCCCCATTGATCCTGCCCCTATATATATATATATATATATATATATATATATATATATATATATATATATATATATATATATATATATATATATATATATATATATATATATATATACATACACATACATACATATGTCTCGTTAGATGATTCAATTTTTAATTTATTTCGTTTGTGATATATATGTACATAAATAACTCTTGAAATTTTTTTATTTCAATCTCCGCATAATTGGTTTACAATGTATTATTTTTATTTTTTTTTGTTGATGTTGATTCACAACAGTAATTTGAGATTTTTATTTGAATTATAATGAAAATGAAATGCTAGCTAGCTAGCTAGCTTATCGATTTGTGTTTGTTGCAGATAATTGATACATGATCCTGTTGTGTAGTTTGTGTGATATCCAGTGGTGTTTATCATTTCAAATTGTTATGGCGCATATATGTGTGAATCATGACCTAGGAGGGCCTGACCCTGTATCCGGTAACATCTGATTAACCTAATTATTATACCTACAATTACGTATTAATAGTATATCTAGTTTTATTATTGCGATTTGTGGTGTGTGCCTTTAACTCTTATGCTAGCAAGTGTAGTTGTTTAATGTTGATGTTTGTTGTCGGAAATTGACGTGAACCACTTCAATCTATTGAAAATGTGACGATCTATGCATGAATGTATTTTTACGGGTTCTTAGTTGTTTTTGACAACAAAACTGTACAATTGGCCCGTGTCAATATATGTTCTTGGTAATATCGTTGATTGTGCGGTTGAATACATGTTTTTGTTGCATGTATAAATGCAGTCTTAATTCGTAAGTGAAAGAGAATGGTTATAAGCTTTCCAATTCGGCTAAGATTTAATGACTCTTTGAATGCCAACAAATGCGCATTACCACCGTTGAATCTTCATTTTGTTCTTCAATTTTACATTTATATTGATTATATGTTCTTTTGTCATATAGGATCCTTAGCTGACGCCTTATACAAAGAATTGTGGAGTGTATGTGCTGGGCCTCTTGTTAATCTTCCTCGTGAAGGGGAAAGTGCCTTCCTCAGGGGCACATGGAACAGGTTTGTTAATTTTCTTGTTCATGTTAATTGCTAAAAAAATCTGGCCTCCATTAGTTTATTGTAGCAATAAATTGATGTTGTCTTTTTTGAAGAGAATTTGTGCATATATGATGTACTGTAATTGTTTGCTAATATTAGCATTATTTGTGAATAGAACAATTCGAGATATCCATCCATTTTCAGCCTTTTACTAGTTTCTCAATATATGGGTCCTTGAGAAATTTCACAAATTAATTTTGTAACTTTTTATTGCAGGGTCTGTGCGTGTTTGAATGAAATATTTTACATACCAAAAGACTCGATTCATTGCACCATTAGCAAGACCATCACTTATAAAACGTTATAATAGATTTCAAACCCCGCAGAAAAATCTCTATAAAAGTTTCCATTTTTTTCTCTCTCTCGAAACCAAAAATGGAAGCCTATCTCCCAAATAAACTGCTCACCGATATCCTATTTAGACTACCATCAAAATCAATCCTTCGATGCCGATCCGTGTGCAAATCTCGGTTTACATTAATATCGACTCGTGAATTCCAACTCTTCCATCTCAAAACATACAACCAATCAAACCCTCGTTTTGTTATGTCTTGCTATGATTCGACGTAGAGCAGGGAAATGCATAGTTTGCATCTTGACAGAGTATCTTACATACCGATCATATCACCCATATAAATTTAAGATATGGATTGAGACATGTATATGGTGATAGCAGATGGTGTAACATACCTTCAACGATACAATTTGAGTTGTAGTCCTAATGTTTCGTTCGGAAAGCTCAATCAACTCATTAACCGTTTGCAAATGTTTTTCATCAAAAGAGTGTCATGTGTATGCGCATATAATAATACGTAAAATTCAATAAAAGAAATAAATAAGTGTGTGTACTAACTACACAGAAGAAAAAAGCAAGTCTTACCTGAGTCGGCAATCTTGGTTCGCTATCCCTAATCAACTCATTAACCGATCGCATCCTCGGTTGTCTTCCTCGGCTGTAGCACATAAGACTTGCTTTTTCTTCAGTGTAGTTAGTACACACACGCATATTAATTTTTTATTGACTTTTACGCATTATTATACGCTCGTACACATGGCAGACTTTTGATTAAAAGCATTTGCAAACGGTTAATGAGTTGATTGAGCTTTCCGAACGAAACATTAGGATTACAGCTCAAATTGTATCATTGAAGGTATATCATGCTATCTATTATCACCAAATACATGTCTCAATCAATATCTTAAATTTTATATGGGTGATATGATCGATATGTAAAAATTGATTGAATGAAAAGAGTGAAGGTGCCAAATTTACCTAAAAAAAGTAACTCAAATATAGAGTGGACTGAAGAAAGCATGTGGTATCTGACGCAATCCTTAATCTTTTCGATCATCGGTCACCCTGTGAAGGCGTAATTATTGCATGAGTTAATGTTCTATAAATACGTGTGTATAAATATATACTATATCTTTCCACCTATAATTAATTGTTCGAATTATGATCTCAGGTTGATATTTACAGCGTGAAAACTTCCATTTGGAGAGCAATCTTTTTCCTCCTGATTTCCACACTTGTTTACCTCAAGGGGTCACTAGCGCTTTTGAATGGTTGTGTACACTCGATAGTCGATAATGTACCATTTGCCTCCTCTCGGGTGTCGTACGATTACACATTGTTCAATCATAAGATTTGATGCAAGTGCAGTGCGGAAATTCATTTGCCTAAAATTTTTAGATGATGAATCCCCACTTAGAGCTTGCTTTATTTAAGGATTGGTTGGTTGTGATACAAGTAGGTACATCATGTGGGCTTTGAACGATTATGGGAACCCAAAGTCTTGGGTGATGTAACGTGTTTCATGAAAAATACAAAATCATTATTGTCGCTGTTACCTTCACCATTGTTGTCCCCACCTTCATTGCCGCCGTTGTTGTGGCTGCTGTCGCCTTGGCCTGTGAAACGTAAACGTTCAACTATGGAATTCATATATGTGTTGAACATGGCAAGGTATCCTAAAACCGAGTTTATTGTTATTTTTTTTTTATTTTTTTTTTTTGAACAACGATTGAGATCACCCGAGGGAGACTAAACCACCCGTTGCGATCATCTCCCGTTTCGACTATGCCGATGCAGCGATAATAATCCCGCTCCCATCGCTACCCGGTAGGAAACCTTGAAACCGATCTAAGGACACGGCCAAGTAAAACCCCCCTCCCCTTTACCCCCCAAACGATATGGGAAAGGTGCATGGGTGGATACTTCATGGCAGAGATGAAATTGTGTTTTTAATATGTAGCTAACGGGGGTCGAACTCCTGACATCCTCTAAAGGAGGCAGACCAACAATCGCTGGATTTCTTTGTGTTAGTGTGGGAAAGTTACTGTACATAAAGAAAAGAGAGTTCTGTAAAGTGCACAAGAGGAATTGTTAAATACTGTATTGAGAGATGTATATTACTATACTATTACTATTTCTATTTACTATAAAAGTATAAATAGAAAAACTATTGTACGTGACTTCACATAATCATGTACGTATATGTAATGTAAATGTATTCGATCGATATCATTATATTTGTTCTACTTTATATGATGCCATTTATGATTTATTTGATATATACCCGACAAATCAAGGGAATCTATCTATCTATCTATACATCTATATAAAATGTGAAGTTTAATCCAACGTGACAGTCCCTAATTACTTCTTAATCCTTAAATTCTACGTGTAAATTTAGTAATTAATCACAATTAACCTAATTAATCAACAAGAATCCACGTGCTCATCTCAATCATCAAGGCAAAATCACGCAAAAGTATTCTAAGGTTCCAAATCGTTTCTTCTTTTCTAAAAAAATTTATCCCTCACTCACCCTCAAAAATTGTCTATCGATAATCCGTATTCTATATTAATATGAAGCTTTAAATCGGTCTAATCACCATAATCGTAAAATCAATCGACAATGAGGAAGGAAAAGAGTATGATCGATCTTCCATTTTTGTTCGGTATGTTTTAGGGTTTACGAATACGGCTTAGCGTGTTATACCTATTCAATCGTTCTACAAAATTACATATCAAAACTGCCGTTATTCATTTACAATTTCACATACCATCGGTTCGGTTGATCATGACCAATCAAAGCAGTTTTTTTTTTTTTTATTATTGTAAGGAATATACATTCAACAGTTAATAAAAGGTATGTGATTGAACATATTGGAACAATTTTTGTTAACATAATTATCAATTTTTATTGTTTATTCATTCTTTATTGTTTATTATTGAATGTTGATTATTGTTAATATATTAGACAAGCTAAAAATTTCCATAGCAAGTGTTATGGGTCACCAAAGACTGACCCATTTTGATAATTCTATAGATCTGAGTTTCTTCATGATTATTGATTAATGTTGTTTCTTTTACAAATTTGTTGGTTTTCATTAGTTACTATATAGACCACTTAACCATTGCTATATCATGAAGGCACGAGAGTGTAAGATCCCATAGCCCAAACACAATGTCCTGCAATATAAGCCAAAGAGTCTATCCTTTTCTAAAACCAATTGGTATTAGAGGGACTTCCCCTTAGACTTATATACATACATTTGTTTTTGTCTCCCTCCTATGTGGGATAGATTTGCACCCCAACAATCATCCCCTCAAACCGAAGACCACATCACCGAGCCTCCTCTTCAACGATACTCCCGCCATCTTATATCACCGGTCTCTTTTCTTTCACTTTTCTTTCACTACCGGGAACACGCCTCTTATACCGCCGATCTCTTTCTTTCACTTTTTCTTTCACCATCGGGACATGCCGCACTTCCACGCCTTGGGAAGGAAGACTTTCGATATAAGGCACCATGGCTCCATTATCGTTGGCAAACTGAGGGGTGTGCCATGTCGCACCGTGCGCTTAGGGGTGCGCCACCACTGCGTTGTTCACCACATCGGGCTATAGCCTAGCTCTGATACCATTTGTAACGATATTAGGACCCAAAACAACGCAAGTGATTCAACAAGATCACTCACCGATAGTAATTCTACAAGATTACTAACCCACTTAATGAACGAAAGATTATAAATGCAAGAAATGTAAATCGACACAAGAGATAACGTGATTATATGCAATCGTTGTGATTGCTTTAGTCCACGGACCAACTAGAGAATGCATTTACTGAATATTTGTAGTGTGTTACAATGAGTTACAAGAGGGTCTATTTATAGAATGATTTAAGGAGTAAGCTAAAAACAATTCCTTGAAGCTTCATGTGAGTTTCCTGACAGCTTCATGGAGGCTACATGTGAGTTTCCTGACAGCTTCGTGGAAGCTACATGTGAGTTTCCTCACAACTTCGTGGAAGCTACATGTGAGTTTCCTAACAACTTCGTGGAAACTTCGTGTGATTTTCCTGGAATCTTCCCTCTAATTGTTTAAAGTTCTCCATATCTCCATATCTCCAACAGAGAGTATGTAATTGCTAATCAGAGCATGATTGTAAAAGAAATTTAAGAAAATATGTAATTGCACGAGAGTATGTAATCTCCCCACTCATAATCTTATATGATTGACACTTTGGCAGGTTATAATTTGTATATGTTCTTATCATGTTCTCTTTTTCTTCAATCTGTCTAAGATCGGAGATGTCTCATTTCTTACTTTCTTCGATTATATGGAAAAGGATGATGAATTGATGATAAATCTGAAGGACTATACGGTTCTGTATGTCAATTTTGTATTGCAAAAATGGTGGCATTGTTCTCCAGTATGAATCTAATTCCTTTGTACTTTGACTTAATTTCATGCATTAATATTTGAAATAGTGTATTGGTAATGTGTTGGGTGTGCTACAGAGGTTCCTGTGTATATAGCCGAGATAGCACCGCAAAACATGGAAGGAGTGCTAAATCTTTGAGGTTTGATTTTGTGGATTTTGTCATCTTTATATGTAAATTTCTTCCTTTTCATTTACACATTTTGTTTAATTGTAGCTTTCCGTCACTATTGGGATTATACTTTCTTTTTTATTAGGACTATTTGTTAATTGGAGAGTACTTGCAACTTTTGGTAATCTTCAATAGCAGATTTTATATTATACTATAATAGGTAACTAAATATTGATTTAGAATCGGGATGACTATCTCCGGTTTCTTTTTCCAAGGAACGTTGCACTTTTAAATTATAGGTACGATTATTGATGTCTTTTATATGATTAACTATTCTTTTAATAATTGCATTGAACCATTGATATATAAGGTGTGTTTGTATTCCAGACAAAATTTGGGAATAGAAGATTTTGAAGCTTCTTTGCAAGTTCATTGTGGTGTTGATACTTATATCACTCAGGGTAGAAAAAAAGGTATTTTTTAGACTTTCAGCGTTTACATTTTAGAAGTCTGGACTACGAAGTAAATGAGTTATAATATAAAATACGGATTGGCCTATACTACTTTCACTTGTAGTCAACTGTATAGGGTTGTTAAGAGATTAGTATATTACACAAGTAAGTCGCTCAGATGGTCTGCATAACGCGTCAGAATATGTAGTTTTTTTTCTGTTTGAGTGGGTTGGACCAGGTTAGATTGGACGTAAACTTTTTTTGGCCCACCTTCACATTTTTAATTATAAATAACTCTAAGTGCTAAATGCTTATAAAAACTACATATGCTCAGTAAGTGTCAAGAGGTTATGCAGCTCTCAGGTGACTATTATACGAAATGGCTACTGTAAATTGTTAACTAACATACAAAAATTTAGCAATGATGTCTATTTTGTTGTTATTTATGTCTTTTTATACCATAGAAGATACACTACTGACTGCACACATGACATTTTCAACTTTAAATAAAATTTGTTATGTTTTGTGTATAAGTCAAATGCTTCAGTTTCTCATTCTTGAATAAAGGTACATATTCTAAGTTCTCTAAAAATTTATAGCTAATGTTTGAGATTTCACAAAAATGAGTCATCAAAAAGTTTAAAATGCAATCTTAACCATTCATTCAATAGCTAAAAATAAATCCTACCCATTAAATAAGCCATATAATGATTATGACCTCGTAGTAGCTTTGTTTTGTAGTTACATGAGTGTAGTAAAATAGAAGCAAATAAATAATCTAACACCTAACACGGAGTATATTATACTGTTAGTTATGTATCATTTAAAGTTCCTAAACAATGTTTAACGGAAGTACAAGTTTTTGCCCTTTGTATAACCAATAAAAAATTTAGGAAGTGATAGAGGGCTTAGAAGAGTGACTGTAAAGTTTTTTAACTTTTAGGATTTAGGATGGCCATAAAAGATTCTAAATATTACGGAGTACTAATTACTTTAAACAATTCAAGAGTTTACCCTTAAAATACAAAGAAATTGCACTATTACCATAAACTTTGGGAGGGCCACAGCCCTCTTACGTATCCACATAGTTCCGCCAGTGTTTCCAAGAGACATGGAATTGTACCTGAACCATATATTAGCTAAACCTGAAATGAATAAAAATATATCATATGTGTATATCAACGAAGATCTCGAAATCGAATATGTAGATACACAAGACCGGTATAGCATCCAAGTAGTCAAAACCCTTAGTTGTAAATCTGTACGATAAAAAGATAGCATATAGGTGAATTGAAGACAGTGTTACCCGAATGGGCTTGTCCACTTCTAGATAGGAATAGATTATTTAATATATTGATGTCGAAGACTATATGATATTACCAGGTCATATAGCTAAACCAAACTACACGGAAAAGATTTAGCCATAAGAAAAAAATGGTTTGTATGGGTTGAAAAAATAGCCGAAGTGTATTTTTGTGCAAGTAACCTCCAAACTCATTCTTATTCATAGGTTTCAGACTATGATCATAAAAAAATGCTATTATAATTTTAACTTGTGCATTAGTTATTTTATCGAAAAATTAACAAATATATAGCAAAGTATAGCCATTTTAGCATGTACAGACTATAGTGATGTGATTCAAAAACTGTTATTGGCATTACATCGAACACATTGTGTGCAACAAAGAATACTCAAAATTACCTTAAATAAATGCAATTACTTCAACTATATATAATAAAAGAATTTTTTTAAGAAGTTTCTCAATTGAAATAAACAATCAAACATGCTATACGATTAAAACATAAATAATAACCATTCCAAAAAACAATTAAAGTAGAGCCTGATTATCTCAAATTTTCTGCTATTGATCTGGAATAGTAAGAAGACTGAAGAACCCTAAAAGGAACAAAGAAATCAACATTTATAACCCGTAAAACCGTAAAAACAAAGATTACAAGTTCGTATGTATTAAAACTTAAACCCTAAATCTATTAAAACTGTAAAGTTAGAAATTGGACATGAACATGGCAATCAGATGAAATAGAATTGAACGTCCATTGATTAAACTTATTAGATCGTATTAAGAACCCTTGATCAATCAAATATAAATATGGACGTGTTGCTTATAAACCTAAATAAGTCAATTACAAATATTGAAGAGAAGAAATTTAAGAGATAATTAAAGAATACATTTGAGAAATTTGAATCGACCATTTTGCGAAAAGGAAAATCGAATGATTACCTGAATTCATAGACTGTAGGGTTAATTTTTAAACCTTAATCTTCATAATCATCTTTGTTCTATCGCAATTTTGATATACTGCAGAAATCGAAATCGAAATCGAAACACAGGTTAGGATTAAAATTAAAACCATTTCTTCTTCACACAATCACGTTTTAGATCTTCGATTTAGGAGAAGAAAGAAGATTTAATCTTCAATTTGATTCCAAAGTCGTGTGTTTTATCATATTTATCCTTATTAATCTTTGATATCTAGTATTTACCCATTCAAGTAAGGAAATATCAAATATACCCAATTTATTTATTTATTTATACTATTAAACTAATCACATATATCCATTAACTCAAGCCAGCTATAAAATTAAACCTAAAACTCTTGATAATGACCCTCATGCCCTCGTTCAGCGACGATCAATCCCGCCCTTTTTCTTCTCAACGACCCACGATTGCCTCATACTTGATTCTACCAGGTTCAGCGACGATCAATCCCGCCCTTTTTCTTCTCAACGACCCACGATTGCCTCCTACTGGATTATACATATGGCAAATAACTTCCATAATCAATCTTATTCAGCTGATTATATCTTCAGTAATAAAGGCTATACAAGGTCAGATTCACTATTTTTTATATGAAAGTTGTTGATTTGTGTTGGAGTAATCATTATTGTTAAGAATACTCTATTGATTAGGCTTGTTGATAGTCTGTACACAAAAAATTGATATGCCTAATGTTTTTTGTGAGTGGGTCGTGGTAATACAGCTTCCAAAAGTGGGTTGGAGTATCCAATTTAGGACTTCTAATTTATTGTTTTGCTGTATATAACTAATTTTGTCTAATGAAAATCTCTTGCATTTATAACAAGTGATCAGTAGAAACAATGTATAATTAACTTATTTTGTAGCATATGTTTACTTTTTTGTAAAGATATAGCGACTCAATCAACATTTGATTTTTGTCCTAGACCAAAAATGAATTAAATAGATTAGAAAAACCTCATTTAATTTCTCTTATTCAAATTTTACATTGAGTATGTTTGTGCTTATGTTTAGATGCATCAAGGTGCTGATGATGATTATTTAGAACCAAGATGGGAGAACATTGCAGAATCACCTTTAATTGAGTATGTTTACACAACTTTGAACAACAATATATTCTGTTATTGAGTTGTAATGCTACATGTTAATTTAATTTTCATTTTGAAGGCAAGTAACAACCAAGTACAAGTTGAAACTAAGATATGGAGGCTTCTTTCGATTGATCAAAAACTCATCTAGGAGTAGATACTGTTTTGGATCTCAAAAGTGTATTTACATAGACCCGAGCTCGTACAACTTGAACAAATTAAGCGAAGAAGTCACGAAGCATTATCCATTAAATAGCAATCTAGTGTTTTCGATTCAATTTGTTGACAATAATGTAAATGAGCAATCTTACATTGATATCAATTCTGATGAAGATTTCATGGGGATGCTTGCAATGTACCAGAATGAGAAAGAAATAACCATTTACGTGATGACAGATCATAATCACGATAGCCATTTTATATTACCGAGGTAACGTTAATATGTATTTTTGTATATGTATATATGTGTGTTTATTAAATGACTGTTAAATTAGTATGTACATTTGATGTAGTAGTCAAGGTCAACTTACTGAAGAACCACATGGTGAAGATGATTCAGATTATTGTACTGACAATGAAGACAGTTATCATAGCCCTCACAGTACCGATCATGAAGATGAGACAATGCATTACCAAACCGAATGTTATTCACTCAACGACAAAAATAAAGAAATGAAAGAGAATTCAAAGTTTCCAAATGTGACTAGTTTCAGGAGAGCTTTGAACCATTATGCGCTAGCAAATGAGTTTGAGTACTTTATTGTGACGATCACTCCAAAACCATATGGACGAACACGTCATTCATCGATTTCATTGTGAGGTATTTGACCTCTATATGATACGTTTTGTAAACATTGCATTCTTTTGAAAAGGCACACCATAAATGAATATTTAAATCAAAGGTTTTCGACATCTGATGATTTTTACATATAGACAATCACAGTAAATAAGTTTACAATAGTACTTCCATTGACAATGCTGTCAAAATAAGATACATGGTGATGATTTGGTGAATGCAACGTTTCCTAGATAAATATGCCATGTAAGACTCCATGCACATAGCTTGTCTAACATATAAGCAAACAGCGGAAGACTTCTAGGAAATCTGAGAATAAACATGCTAACAAGTGTCAACACAAAGGTTGGTGAGTTCATAGTTTTAATGTTTCGTATAATCTGTATATAAAGGTGGATGACAAGATTTCAGTTGTTTCATCCAGAAACGTTTATCAAAATATTCTACAAGATTGAGCACCCTGGTAACTAAACTTAACGTATATATAATTTGTACCCTTTGTATAATCATCTTAATAATACACGCAAACCAACGTGTACGCTTCTCAAATAGCATACGTCCCTTAAAAGGCTAGTGCTCTAGCTCGGACGGGGATATCAAGCCCTATGGATCCATATATTACTACTCGCGCCCACCAGTTCTTATAACTGGCAGTTAACAGTTACCAAAGCTAAGGGATTTTCGGTTCAAACTCAGTGTAGAATTTAGTATGTACTTGTATCCATTGCGTTTAAAATAAAGTGCATGTATTCTCAGCCCAAAAATATATATTGCAAAAGCAATTAAAAAAGGGATCAATGAAACTCACGCATATAAATATTGTATATCGGTTAATAAAGCATTTGCATGTATTCTCAGCCCAAAAATATTTAAAGTATTTAAAAAGGGATACTATAAACTCACACATATAAATCTAGTATTTTCAGTATTTATAAACAGTCGCATGTATTCTCAGTCCAAAAATATATTGAGTAAAAGGGATCATATGAAACTCACGCATATCAGTTTTAGTTTTTGTATTCATTTTATAAAACAGCGCATGTATCCTCAGTCCCAAAAATATATATAAAAGGGAGCAAATGAAACTCACACATATAAATATTGTAAATCAGTTAATAAAGTATTTGCATGTATTCTCAGCCCAAAAATGTAAAGAGTAAAAGGGAGCAAATGAAACTCACTGTTTAATATTGATATACAATATTGTAGGAAAGCACGTAGATGCATCGGAGATGATAAACACGAGGTTTGATTCACAAAAATACCCTCGAACATTACCCATAATTTCCTTGGCAATAACCCATATTTTCCTTAGTTCTAGCTCGCTCGGAAACTTATTTTGAAAATTACTTGGACAGCACTCCGTCGTAATATTTTATGTACATTATTATTTTTGTATCGCAAAAATAATAATACTAATAATAAAAATAATAAGATTAATAATAATCTTATTAATAATAATAATAATAATAATAATAATAATAATAATAATAATAATAATAATAATAATAATAAATAAAATAAATACGGAGTAATATGTATATTTGAGTATGTGTGTGTGATTAACTGGCCAAAACTCGAGAATTTATAGCACCTGACCCATTTTTACACCCCATGCGATCGCATGGGGTTTGTACTAGATAGCCATGCGATCGCATGGCTAAGATTTCCAGCTCAGAACCTTTTGTCAATTAGCTTGTCGACATGATTTTATATTAATATAATATATATAAAATATTTAATTTATATAATTAATTATATATTATATTAAATTCACATTCATAGTTGACTTGTAATTTTCGTTCCGATAAGTCGTACGTCGTCACTTGACTTATGTCCCGGTTCCGGTTTTTCGAATGTCCTTTCGTACATTTAGAAAACTTGTACATTACATTTTGGGACACGTACCTTAATCAAAATATAGCCTTAAATTATCCCTAAATTATATCACTCAAAATATAACTTATACATTTGAGTGTTTTGGTCATTTACATCTATAAATCATCGTCTCGCTATTTGTTAAAATACATTTTAAAATAGTGTTTACTGTAGCAAAGTCAATTTTTACTGTAGCAATTCACTGTAGCAAAGTCAATTTCACTGTAGCAAATAGTGATTTTCGAAAACACTGTAGCATTTTGGGTACTGTAGCAATTTGAAAATACTGTAGCAAATTAGTGTTTTACTGGTTCATCATAAACGCTTTAGTTAACTTATCTGAATATCAATTGAATCAATAAACGAATGTTACCATCGTTTACTTGAAATTATATATATGTATATATCTTTTTAATATATATAAATCAGTTTTTAAATACACATTGGAAGTTAATTATAAATAAATTTTAATAATAAATATTTCAACTTATCATATATATTCAAATAGATATTTAAACCAATAAGTTTAATGTACGGTATCATGCAATTAAAACATTGTTACCTTTTCAAGTTATAGTATATATGTATCTATTTACATATAATTGTTCGTGAATCGTCGAAAACAATCGAAGGGTATTTAAATATATAAAAGTAGTTCAAAAATTTTGAGATTCAGTTTTATAGACTTTGCTTATCGTGTCGGAAATGTTAATCATACAAAGATTAAGTTTAAATTTGGTCAGAAATTTCCGGGTCATCACATTTATTGAGAAAAGTGAACCAACACGGTTCATAGCAAGGTGTAAACAAAAGGAGTGTAAATGGCGAATTCATGCTTCTATCATGCAAGATAAAGTTACCTTTCAAGTAAGCGTATAGTTTATTAAAAAATATTTTGAATAAAATAAATGCAATGCATCTAGTTTTGGGTATATAAACGTTTAAATGGAAAATTATGACTCATTTTTGGGTCAGGGAGATTGAAATTGAGTTGTCATATAAAAAATTTACTAATTTAGTAAAAGTTGCAAAACATGGCTCTCGGCCTATATTAGGGGTTAGTAAGTTAAAAATGATTAAATTTTGGAAAAAAATAAAAAAAAAAATTAGAAAGTAGACCCGACAAGCTTTAAATCGGTATATGATATGTTTTATTTTGTCGAGTTTGGACGGGTTTAAAATGGTCTTCAAAAGTGTATCTCGTGGCTTCAATTTGGTGGCAACTTCAGTTCTAAACAGTTAACAATGATTAAAATCCGAAACTCTGTTTTAAATGATCTGAAAGTGTATTATCTAATGATTAATGTCTAAGTAGTTGAACCGGATTTAAATGATCTGAAAGTGGGACTGCAATTGGGGCTGCAAGTGCTAATAAATGTTGGAAACATTATATGCAGGTCATGTACATATTCTTTATATATCCATTTACTGATCATTTTTTTAAAAGTTTTGTCCATGCTATTAATATCCTATGTTATAATCAAGTGAAATCTTTGATTCAAGTTTGATCTGCGTAATTAGCCTTATCAGTTTGTGTCATATATAATTTTTTAATCAACTTTGGCAACTTTTATGTGGCTATAAGATAACCTTCTTATTTAGTTGCAACTGATATCATCATGTGTCATTTGCTTAGCATACACTATAATGTTTATTTAATATTCTTGTAGGTGAAAAGTTTGGTAGAACCACATTCTTGTACTCAAAGCAGTATGAGCGGTAACAAATGTGCCACTCAAGGATGGATTGCTAGTGTAATTACGGACAAACTAAGATCCGATGGAGATGTCCCTGTTGCAGACCTGAAAAGGTGGCTTGTGAAAACTTACAATGTTGAGGCATCATACATGAGAGTTTTTAGAGGAAAAGAACAAGCTTACACAGATATGTATGGTAAGTGGGAGGACTCTTTCATGCAACTTGAAGATTTTAAAGCGGAACTACTAAATAGGAACCCCGGAAGTGTTGTTGACATTGATTTTGATTTAAAGGCTGATCAGAAACGGTTTCTACGTTTTTTTATTTCATTCTATGCTTGTTCTAATGGATTTCTTGGTGGTTGTCGTCCCTATATTTCTCTTGATGCTTGTCACCTGAAAGGAAAATTCAATGGTGTACTAGCTGCTGCCACAGGTATTGACGGTAATAATTCCATATTTCCAGTTGCCTACGGTGTGCTTGAGTCCGAGAATACAAAATCATGGTCGTGGTTTCTTGAGTTACTCAAAAAGGCAATTGGAGTGCCAGATGGTCTTGTTATTTCATCGGACATGCAGAAAGGATTAGAAGTAGCAATCATGCAAGTTTATCCTAATGTTGAGCATAGAGAATGTATTAGACACTTATATAGTAATTTCAAGAAACACTTTCGTGGTGACTTATTTAGCTCTAAATTGTGGGGTGCTGCACGAACGTATTGCCCTAGTGAGCATGACAAACTACTAAAGGAAATCTTTGATGTACGGGAAGCAGCAATTACATATCTTAATCAGAACCATAACAAGATATGGAGTCGGAGCAAGTTTGGCACAATATCCAAGTGTGACTACATTACTAATAATATTTCTGAAGCTTTTAATTCTTGGATAGGTGACTTGCGTAATCAACCAGTCGTTGATCTACTAGATGCCATTAGAGAAAAGTTTATGGTACGGTTTTACAAAAAAAGGAAGCTAGTAGAAAAGTGGAATGGCACGTTAGTTCCGATTGCTAAAAGTTATATTAACAATATCTCCAAGGTAAGTATATTGAGTTATATTTATTATAATTATTATATTATCAAAAAAATCTAAAGTCTCACTTTACAATCTGTGAATGGTCATATGGGTTACGAATGTCTTATGATAGTTACTGTTGGAAATGTAAATAAAGTGAATAAAGGCCATGTATTAAAAAATATGTGTAATTGGGTATCTTTATGTATATTGCTTAATTTGCCTTTTCTTTTGTAGAACTTGGGTGAATACGAGGTTCTCAGAAGTAGCGATAATCGAGCTGAAGTGAAATACAAGGGAAGACAGTGGGAGGTTGTATTAAATGAGCGAACATGCAGTTGTCGAGTTTGGCAGGTGAAAGGTCTTCCATGTAAACATGCAGCCGCTTTCATTGGCAGCATAAGGGATAATAATTGGGATAAATATGTTGATCAATTTTATACAATTGAGAAATTCAAAGAGGCTTATGCTCTAGAAATTTCTCCTATGCCAGGAAAAGATCAATGGGTCCCCAAAGCAACACACGATAAGATATACCCACCAATAATCAAACGTCCACCTGGACGACCAAAAAAAAAGAGAATTGTACCATCTAATGAGCCTAAAAGAAGACAACGATGCGCACGATGTGGCCAGTATGGGCATCGTGATAAGACATGCAAAAATCCACCGCAGGAAGGGTATGATCCATATCAACCATCGACGAGTAAAAGGTGTATCAATTTCTTGCTCCCTATTATTTACATTTCCAAAAAGCGATCATTGAAATTATATGTAATGCAAATACGGGTTTTATTGTAATAGGAGATGTTGAAAGAGTACAAGTCGTGAAAGTGGGTGAGAATGAAGTAATAGCACTCCGAACATGTCATCCATTCAAGAGTTGGTAATTGTTTTTTATATATACTTGTCTGACAACTATGAGAACTTAAATTACTTGTTGTAGGCCTATTCAGTAATATATTACATCTACACATAGAAATTTTAAGGAATCAATTATTCACTAAACCTAATAGCAGCATGGCAGCCCTGCATTTAGAGTAGACAAGCTGCGTGAGTGCTAAGGGACTGTACAGCCAAACATTTTTTACAAGTGAAAATATAACATTAAACTAGTTAGCACATGATAAAGATGTTTAATTAGTCGATACATGTTCTTGTGTTTGAAGGTAAAATATAAATGCTCGAATTGATTACCATTGATGCCATGCGGGTATTTAGTATTTACGTTATACTGATCTACAAACAAATTTTGAAGAAATGACTAGTTTATGTAATCATTTCGTTTGACTGACATATCCAAGTAACAACATAAGTAGTTTCATTAATTGTTAATTTTAATCACATACAGGAAAGAAGAATTATTTAGAAGACGGGAGGGATTAATTATTTGGAAGACATGAGTTGGAGTGGTTGATCACCAAAAAAAAAAAGAGTTTTGGTTGTTTGGAATTGAACTGAAATGAAAGATTAGTTGTTATCCGCTAGGAAATATCAAGGGCATAACTGGAATTTTAATTATGTTTAATTGGTTTTAGTGTTTTTTTAAATGAATTGGGTATATTTGATATTATAGTATTTATTTGAATATATATGTAATTTTGGTACTTAATAGGGGGATATATGTTATTGGCCCTTTTTATTTTTTATCCCGTGTTTTTTTAGAGGTGTAAGGGTATTTTAGTCTTATTATTTTTAACTTTGAAGATTACGAGGTCATAATCATTACATGGCGTTTTTAATGGTTGAGATTTAGTAATAACTTATGCATAGATGGCTAGGATTAAAAGTTATAGATTTAGATGACCTATTTTTGTGTTTGTATAGATAGATAGTATAGATATAGATATAGATATAGATATAGATATAGATATAGATTTATGAATGGAATATTGGGTTTAGTTTATCTCAAATGTGGTCAACTAAACAAAGTTGGTTAAAACGGAACTTGAAGGACGGGTCTAATAGGTGAAACGGAAAGTAGTTCAAATTTAGTTATAGTTATTTGATATAAAATTTTAGTAGGCTAATTTATGCTTAGATATCAAAAGCATCGATGCCAAATGGGCTGCTTCAATCAGGTCGATTCGAACCTTAATTTTTAAATGTGGGTTGTAACAGTCAGACTGGAGCTCTAGGTATAATTTTATCCGATCATGCCTTTAAAAGATGTTTGAAATCTATTTTATGCTTTTGGTATGGTATGCGTTGGTTCAACTGATCAATACACTACGTGTCCAACGTTATAATTTCACTAAAGTATATAGTTTCACTTTGTTGCCTGGTAGCAACCATTGTAGGCTCAGATCCAGTTATGTTGATGTTAAGTTGGATGCAAGACTTGCGGGTCAGTTGCTGTTGAATTGGATGCAAGAATTGCGTGTCAGTTTCTGTTAATTTGGATGCAAGAGTTGCGGGCAAGTTGCTATTAAATTGGATGCAAGAGTTGCGGGTCAGTTGCTGGTTTCAGCCTGCAATGAGCAGTTATGCAACCAAACCATCAAATTTTTATATTGGTCATTAAGGGTATTGAGTTTATAAGTAATGGGATAGGTGATGACCAACAAATACAGTGAAGGTTATCTAAAGGTTGGATACTATGATGGAAGCAAGTAAGCAAACAACTTTTCTTTCAATTCAATACACATTGATATTATTATCCTAATAAATAAAAGCTTATTATTAGCAGTCTTGATAAATAACTGTTACATAATTCAATCACGGATATAAAATAATTAGCGAAATGTTAGGCTCCTTTAAGCAGCTTTTATGTATGATGATATTTATATATATGCCATTTTATGGATAAGTTATCATTAACAAGTTGAGATGAGATGTTCAGCTAATAATAGCACATGTAAGTTTGTGCAGTCTTAGCCTACTCATTCTCTTTCTTGCTGAATATTATTGGTGGTCGGGTGGAATGAGTAAGGTAGCAACACATTATATTGTTTATGGTCGCATAAATAATAGGCAGTGAAATGGGTGGGTCAGGTATATGAGTAGTGATGAACAACTGAAAAGTTGTTTGATGACTGAGGTAACCTAAAACACTTTTGGTAACCTAAAACAATTATTTTGTCAATAAATTTGGTTCGGATATAAATAACATCAATAATGAAGGGTTTCGTCATTGCAAGTGTATCATACGAATAATTGGTACCAATACTAACATTTTCAAATACAATTTTATAGAGCTATCGTGCAACGCACGGACTCTTCAATTGGGATTAGAGTTTAGTATATAACCCCTTTGATCCAGTTAAGCAGTTCACCCACAACAATACTTGTGATACTGTCTCTATCATATCGTTAATTGATATAACATTTTACGATTCAAGTTTGTTTGTTGAAGAGTCCCCGTGCAACGCACGGGCTCATAAATCTAGTGTGGCATATAAAATATAGATTTTACGATTTTTAATTTGTATCCTCGTTACTGCTATTTATGATTTACAGTTTTACACACAGTAGCATCAAAACCATTATTTCCTTTATGACTACTCTGTTTTTAGCCCCATGTGTATCTATATATGCGTATACTCATTGAACAATATATTTCTAACATAATATTTACTTGTTCCACCATATTTTGATGTTTATTTTTCAAAATGTCCTATAATAAATTATTATAAAAAGTTTTAAAAATTTTGTGTAAGCCTTCATTAAGGGTAGTTTAGACAAATATGGTGGAATAAAAAAATATATTGTGTTGGAAATATCATCTTTCATCTATAAAAGCGGATATATGATAATTAATGGTAGACTAATCCCCTTGAATATTGGTTCAAGCGTCGGTAAATGTGAAATTCTATTAACGAAACAGTCTGTGTTGGTTATTCTTGTCCTCCAAACATGGCTTACATTATGTTTCCCACTTTCTTCTCCAAGTTTCTTCCTACCACTGAAACTGCTTGTATCCCAGAGTCGTTACGTAAGCTTACGTAAGTTACGTCAAGTATGTAATCGGAGATTAATCGGGAAATTAACGGGTTTTTTTACAACGGTGCTTTAAAGTGATTATTACTAAACCTAAAATTATACACAACCTTATTTTATTTACGACTTAAAGCATGTAGATTTATATAGTGATTGTTGTGTAAATATCATGATTAAGAGGAGTGAAACTATATTTGTGGTTATAAGTAAACTTTTATTTCGTTCATTTACGTCATAAATATTTGGGTTGAAGCTACAAATAGGTTATATATTTTTTCATATGTTTTGATGTAGGCTACATACCCATTTTTATCTCACTGTCAGCTATATACTTTCAAAAAGTGTTCTCATATCAACAATTGATTATCAGTTACCGGTACAACCGGTCAAAATAATTACGTGTAATTTTTTTTTTTAAGGTGACGTAGACTAAAGTATAGTTTCTCTTTTGTTCTTTTGTTCCAATGTAGGCTATATAGTTTTTTTTTCTAATGTAAACTATAAATATGATGACACGTCATCAACTTTTTGGTTGAAGGTTAAAAAGTATAATCGTTTATATTAGTGCACTTTTTGAAACTATATGACCGACAGTAAGATAAAAATAAGTATATAGCCTACATCGGGACATTTGAGAAAGAATTTAACCTATTTGTAGCTTTACCTCTAAATATTTACTCACAAAAGTTTAATTTGTTCGAATAAAAACAAAAATAGCCCCGTACTTCTGTACCATGACATATTCAGTCCCCCAGATTAAGAGTGAGTCAAAATACATTCTACATATGTGATTACCTAGACCAAACCTGATATTCAGATACATTTTGATCGTCATTGGACGTGATTCATATGAGTTCAACTCCCTTCAATAAGCAACAACAATCCAAGTTACATGTTATTACTACTTCATTTGGCTACATCAACTACTTCACTTGACTACGGGTGTGTTTGGACGAAAGTAGCTGGAGCTGGAGCAGGAGCTGGAGCTTATGAGCAGGAGCTGGAGCTTATTTTTGAAGGTGGTAGTTGGAGCTTATTATTTTTTATAAATGTTTGGTAAACTAGCTGGAACTTATTTTTCAGTTCATAAGCTCTACTTTTTTCCATAAGCTACTAGAAGTAGCTTATTTTTCAGAGCTTATTATTTTCATAAGCTCTACTTTTTTTGTCTACCAAACGAAGCTTATGACTTGGAGCTTATTAAAATCATAAGCTCAAGCTCTCATAAGCTTCCATAAGCTCCAATAAGCTACGCGCCAAACACACCCTACATCAACTTTATCAAATGACCTACACAACTAATCACACAATAAGAATAGATGCTTTCAAAAATTTCTTAGGCAAAAAGTAATATTTAATTTTACATGAATGAATTAATTCATGAATTAAGTAATTTATTCATGAATTAATTTATTTATTTAAATTATTTGTTTTTATTTATTTATTTATGTTACGTGTATAGTCCGTACAAAATAGTGTGATCATGTCTACTCCATTTTCCCCCTTTTCTAACCTTTTACCAATACGGCAACACTAATTCCCATTTCTCAAAACCCTAATCATCAATCATCTTACTACAATAATTAACACTTTGATCTTTCATTTTCATCACTTTCTAATTGTAAACCTAAATAAGACATATCAGTATATCACTGTTGTTTCTCGTTAATCTTTAACTATCTTCTGCTTCAGTCATTTGCTACATTCATTGTAAGTTATCGTATATATACATACCGCATACATATGTCTCGTTAGATTATTCTAATCTTAATTTATTTCGTTTATGAGATCATTTCACTTAAATATTGAAGTTTTGTTGATTTTAAATCTTTGCATAATTTACAGTGTTATTATTAGGAAATAATATATACGGCTGTTGTATATTGTTATTATTAGAATAGATATGTGTATATTCCTTTAATTACAAGGAGAGATTTATGGTCAATCTCCTAAATTAAAGGAATATACATATCTATTCTAATAATAACAATATACAACAGTCGTACATATTATTTCCTAATAGTTATATATTTTTTTTTTTTTTTTTTTTTTTGATGTTTTAAAACGGTAATTTGAGCTTTTTATTTGAGTGAGAATCAAATGCTAACTAGCTTATTGATTTGTGTTTGTTGCAGATAATTGATATATGACCGGCCTTTGTAGTTTGTGTGATGTCATATATCAAATTGTGTTCATGGCACATATTCGGGTGAATTATGACCACGAAAGGCCTCAATAAGGTATCATTTGATTAACCTAATTATTAAACCTACGATTACCGTATTGATAGTACCAAATCAAGTTTAAAAAGTTATGATATATGATATCACACAAACTACACAGATGTTTGAAGCATATTTTCTCGATTACATATTTACCCAAATCGGAATACATAAAACTAGCTATTTCATTCAGGTATCATTTATTCCAACAACAAACTTGACGTATTACGTAACTTGACGTAAGTTTACGTAACTTCACGTAACTTGACGTAAGTTTATGTAGCTTACATAACTTGACGTAACTTTACGTAAGTTGACGTAAGTTTACGTAACTTGACGTAACTTTACGTAACTTGACGTTAGTCTACGTTACTTAATGTAAGTTGGCGTAACTTGACGATACTTGACGTAACTTTACGTAAGTTTATGTAACTTGACGTAACTTTACGTAAGTTGACGTTACTTGACGTAACTTCACGTAAATTTACGTAACTTGACGTAACTTTACGTAATTTACGTAACTTTACGATTACGAAACTTGACATAACTTTACGTAAGTTTAGGTAACTTGACGTAACTTTCTGTAAATTTACGTAAGTTTATGTAACTTGACGTAAGTTTACGTAACTTGACGTAAGTTTAAGTGAGTTTACGTAAGTTTACAATAACTAGACGTAAGTTTACGTAACTTGACGTAAGTTTACGTACGTAACTTTATGTAAGTTTGCGTAACTTGATTTAACTTTTACGTAACTTGATGTAAGTTCACGTACGTATCTTGAAGTAAGTTTACGTAACTTGACGTGATTTGACGTAAGTTTATGTAATTTGACGTAAGTTAACGTAACAAGACGTAAGTTTACGCAACATGGCGTAAGTTTACGCAACTTGACGTAAGTTTACGTCACTTCACGTAAGTTTACGTAACTTCACGTAAGTTTACGTAACTTTACCTAAGTTTACGTCACTTGACGTAACTTTACGTAAGTTTATGTAACTTGACGTAACTTCACGTAAGTTTGCATCACTTGACGTAACTTTACGTAAGTTTATGTAACTTGACGTAACTTCAAATAAGCTGACGTAACTTCACGTAACTTGACGTAACTTTACGTAAGTTTACGTTTAACGTAACTTTACGTTGAAATGCCCCGTTCATATACAATATAAACGATTCACAATAGTTGATTACATCGCGAGGTAATTTACCTCTATATGATACATTTTACAAAGATTGCATTCATTTTTAAAAGACAAACTTTCTTTACATCGAAAGTTGACGGCAAACATACTATTTCATAATACCTCTAACTATAATTGACTTAATAATAATCTTGATGAACTCGACGACTTGAATGCAACGTCTTTTGAAATATGTCATGAATGACTCCAAGTAATATCTCTAATATGAGCAAATGCACAGCGGAAGATTTCTTTCATACATGAGAATAAACATGCTTTCAAGTGTCAACCAAAAGGTTGGTGAGTTCATAGGTTTATCATAAAACAATAAAATTCATCATTTTGATAGACCACAAGATTTAAATCATGCATGGTACAAATGGGCCCGAATCCTATACCCACCTGTAATGTACATGCGATATCTTTTAAATACAGTACACCTTTCTCGTGTACGAAATCATCTTTCATAAATCTTAGTAACCGTACAAATATCTCGTGCACAAAAATTAACATACACATAACATGTGTATAAAATCATTCTCTCGATACATAACATTCACTTTTCATTGCTTTCATAGCTTGGCTTGGTAATCGACCTTAACATATAATGCGCATAATAATATCCCCAAAACAGAACATCTCGTCTGTATAATAATCATTTAAACTTCGAAGTACTAAACACCACGCCCACTAGCCCTTCCGTCTAGTGAACATTCTGGGTGGGGGTGTTAAACACGGTAGCTACCTTTAGGATTCGCGTCAATTAGGCGTGCACTAATTCTCAAAATTAGTGATGTTCCCTAATTCTTAGGTTACCAAGCAATAATAATCAGGGGAAAAATATTCATATCAATTGTGGCAATTATCACGTCCACATAATTCAATGGTGGCAATTATCACGTCCACATAATTCATTCGAGGAATGTTTTGCTTGTGTCTATCTCGTCAAACATTTATAAAAGCATTTCATGTATTCGCAGTTCAAAATGTATTTCAAAAGCATTTAATAAAGCAGTTGTAAAAGTAACGCATGTATTCTCAGTCCCAAAAATGTAAAGAGTAAAAGGGAATCAAATGAACTCACATTTTGTATTTTATAGCAAAAATACATATGACGACGTTGAACAAAAGTGGGGTTGGCCTCGGATTCACGAACCTATATCATTTGTATATATTTATTAAAACATATAATCGTAAGTGAACAAATTTATTTATTATATCTTAATTTATTTATTACATATATTTAATTTTGTGTATATATTCAAAATGATTTATATTTATATAGTTATATTAATATATTCATGTTTATATACATAATTGTTTAGTGTTACATTTAAAAATCGATAGTTTGTCATTTGTAAGTATTTGTATAAATAATCTTAATAGGTTTGATATATATATATATATATATATATATATATATATATATATATATATATATATATATATATATATATATATATATATATATATATGAAATTTAATTATAATTATAGTACATGTAATGAGTATATTTATGTACAAAATATTTATCTATTTGAAAAGATAGTTTTTGATAATAATAATGATTTACTAATAATGATAATATTAATAATGTATGGTAACTAATACTTATTGATAATGCTAAAAACGAACATATATTTCATAGCATTATCCCTCAAGAAAGACAAGCTTTTAGTTGCAATTGTTCTATTTACAAGTGATATTCGTTTAAATAATAAAAGGTGAAGACAAAAGACAGATTCGACGATTTGAAGACGCAAACGACCAAAAAGCTAAAAAGTACAAAGTACAATCAAAGTGGTTCAAATTATTGATGAGAAACGTCTCAAAATTACAAGAGTACAAAACACAAAATGCAAAGTACAAGATATTAAATAGTACGCAAGGACGTTCGAAAATCCGGAACCGAGACATGAACTAAGTTTCAGTGCGCGACTCAAAGGACCAAAAATTACAAGTCAAATATGCACAAGAATATAATATTATATATATATATATATATATATATATATATATATATATTAAAAAAATACAGCAGCCCACGTTTAAATCAAAAGATGAGCTGTAATCTATACCTCCGCACTCGCGGAACTTTTGTGAACAAAATATCCTCACTCGCGGAGGTCTACAGTGAAATGTGGGGCTATAAAAGTCGCGCATTCTGATCGAATTTTTTACATCTTTTTCTATTTCCTACTCTATATACATAATATATGTATCAATTATCACTCCAAATATTAATCTCAATTTGTAATTTTAATTTTAAGTTAGTGATAATAATAAGGTTAGGTTAGTCGAATGTTTTAAGGTTTTGTAAGTCGAAACTCTGTCCGTGTACCGCTACGCTAATAACGCCCACTGTAAGTTATGTTTAATTTTGTTGTTAAATTAATGTCTCGTAGCTAAGTTATTATTATGCTTATTTAAATTGAAGTAATCATGATGTTGGGCTAAATATTAAAGACGGGGTAATTGTGCTTTGTACCATAATTGGGGTTTGGACAAAAGAACGACACTTGTGGAAATTAGACTATGGGCTATTAATGGGCTTTATATTTGTTTAATTAAATGATAGTTTGTTAATTTAATATAAAGATTTACAATTGGACGTACCTATAAATAACCATATACACTCGATCGGACATGATGGGCGGGATATTTATAAGTACTAATAATCGTTCATTTAACCGGACACGGGAATGAATTAATAGTTAATGGACTTATTAAAACATGGGTGAATTATGTACAAGGACACTTGGCGTAATTGTTAACAAAGTATTAAAACCTTGGGTTACACGTAGTCGATATCCTGGTGTAATTATTAAACAAAGTATTAAGACCTTGTTACAGTTTAAGTCCCCAATTAGTTGGAATATTTGACTTCGGATATAAGGATAATTTGACGAGGACACTCGCACTTTATATTTATGACTGATGAACTGTTATGGACAAAAACCAGACGGACATATTAAATAATCCAGGACAAAGGACAATTAACCCATGGGAATAAACTAAAATCAACACGTCAAACATCATGATTACGGAAGTTTAAATAAGCATAATTTATTTATTTCGTATTTAATTGCACTTTTAATTATCGCACTTTTATTTATTGTCATTGTATTTAATTGCACTTCTAATTATCGTACTTTTTAATTATCACAATTTTATTTTATCGCACTTTTATTTATCGCAATTTCATTATCGTCATTTAATTTACGCTTTAAAATTAAGTTATTTTTAATATTTTACATTAGGTTTTAACTGCGACTTAAGTTTTAAAATCGACAAACCGGTCATTAAACGGTAAAAAAAACTCCCTTTTATAATAATAATACTACTTATATATATTTTTGTATTTTTACAATTATAAGTTAAAACTAATATAGCGTTAAACTTGGCTAAGTTCCCTGTGGACGAACCGGACTTACTAAAAACTACACTACTGTACGATTAGGTACACTGCCTATAAGTGTTGTAGCGAGGTTTAGGTATATCCACTCTATAAATTAATAAATAACTTGTGTAAAATTATATTGTATTCAATAGTTTTTCGTAGTAAAAATATAACTATTTTATATACACCTCGCATAACATCAAGTATTTTTGGCGCCGCTGCCGGGGACAGTTAAACGCCGAAAGCGCAACGCTATATAAAAAAATATTTTTATTAAGTTTTATTCTATTTCTGTAAAAATATACGTTTATAATATTAAAAATACGAGAAAAAGAAAAATATATCTATATATTTTTAAGTTTAGTTAAATTAAAAAGTTTATTTTTATTTATTGTGAAAAAGTTATAAAAAAATAATAATTTATATTTATATTTTACTTAATTTAAAAAATATATATATATATAAACCGAGCCTTCAAAATTCGACCTACATCTCATCTGAATCTGTGGTATCCGCACTCGCGGTACTTTTTGCCAGTTAGCATCCGCACTCGCGGAGGTTTCTGACAGGTCAAATACTGCAGCATTAATTACGAAATTAGGGTTGTTTAATTAATTATTATTATTAATTAGGGTTTAATTAAAATATTAATTAGTTTTAGTTAATTAAATTTGTATTTTTAGGTTTTAATTAGTTTTATTACTTATAAAATTAATACTTTTATAAAATATTAATTTAAAAATAATATTTTTATAAAAATTGTATTTTTACAACTTTAAGTTTTATTTTTAAAATTTCATACCTTTTTAATCATTTATTCGTAATATTTGTATTTTTCGTTCGTATTTAGTTTTAAGTCATAGTTTTTGCCATAGTTATTTTTATTTCTAGATTTTTAGGCTTTGCCGTAAAATCCCTTAAGTGCTTTTTCTTTAGACTAAGATTTAGGTGCTTTAGAATTTTGCGACGCTGTTCTAAGATTTTAGTACTTTTTAAGTTATTGCCATATAGAATTCCTTTTAAGCTTTAATATTTTTAGACGCAACTTTTAATTCTTAGTGTTTAGTTCCTTTTTAAGTTTCCACGCGCTACGTTCTTTTTATTATTTTTTTCGACCTTTTATTTTTCGACGTTTTTCGACGCGCTCTTTTTCTTTCTTATTTCGCGACATTCTAGTTTTTAGGACTTAGAATTTTCTATTTCTTCTCTAAATTTCTTTAAAATTCAACGAAAAATTATTTTAAGCGGTTACATTGATAGACATCCAAAATTTTCTGGTTCGTAGTAATAGTTGGATTTGTTAGTGGCGAGTTGTGGGCTTCCGATTTAAAGGGTCCTGGCTACCTGCTGCATCTATTGGCTATTCGAAACGTGGGCAAAATCAGAAAAGTCTATTAATTTGATAACTTATATAATTTTTATCTTTATAACTAATAGGATATTCAGTGAATGCACCGAGCAAAACGTTCACTACCTTTTGTACGTTCACCACCTGTAACTCGATCAAGACATTTAGCAAATATTGTCTCCGTTCATTTTTCTTTAGAATCGTCATCCAGTCAACCAAGTACTCCAATTCAAATTTTCGATAATCCATTTTTTGAACCCAACCTCACAATTGAGAATCCGGAGGATATTCAGGGACAATTCAGAGATCCCGAACCACTAATCTTTCCTCCGGAACCACCAATCATTCAAACAGAGATTGTCGAGGAACCAACCATTAAATCAGAATCCTCTAGTGATTCAGATTCAACAAATTCAATCATGGAGAATCTGGAAGGTCTAAGTATGGAAGACCGAATGCGAGCTAAACGCACTGGTCAAGGTCACGCAATTACTCAACCAGACATTAATGCTCCAGATTATGAAATCAAAGGACAAATCCTACACATGGTGACTAATCAATGCCAATTTAGTGGTGCGCCGAAGGAAGATCCAAACGAACATCTTCGTACCTTTAATAGGATCTGTACTCTATTCAAAATTCGAGAAGTGGAGGATGAACAGATATATCTCATGTTATTTCCCTGGACTTTAAAGGGAGAAGCCAAAGATTGGTTAGAATCATTACCTGAAGGGGCGATTGATACATGGGATGTTTTAGTTGAAAAATTTCTTAAACAATTCTTTCCAGCATCTAAAGCCGTGAGACTTCAAGGAGAAATTGTTACGTTCACGCAAAAGCCAAATGAAACTCTATATGAAGCATGGACAAGATTTGAAAAGTTATTAAGAGGATGTCCGCAACATGGTTTAGACACTTGTCAAATAGTACAAATATTCTACCAAGGATGCGACATCACTACACGAAAAGACATCGATATAACAGGTGGTGGTTCCATTATGAAGAAAACAGTAATTGACGCTTACAAAATTATTGATAACACTGCTTCCCACTCACATGAGTGGCACCAAGAAAAAGATATCATTAGATCATCTAAAGCAGCTAGAGCCGATTCTAGCCATGACTTAGATTCCATTTTCGCAAAGATAGATGATGTCGAGAGACGAATGGAAAAGATGACTAAGGATATTCACTCAATACGAATTAGTTGTGAGCAGTGTGGAGGACCACATTTGACAAAAGATTGTCTCAGTATTGAACAAATAATGGAACAAAGAGATAATGTTTCATACATGAACCAAAGGCCTGGAAATAATTATCAGAATAATTATCAACCGCCAAGACCGATTTACAATCAAAACCAGAATTATAATCGAAATGTTCCATACAACAACCAACAAGTTCCTAGCAATCAACAAGTATCTAATAATACTTATAATCAGTAAAGACCTATTTTTCAAAACAAACTACCACAAACCAATGATAAAAAGCCAAATTTTGAAGATATGATGTCAAAGCTAGTTGATTCTCAAACACAGTTTTTCACATCTCATAAACAAACCAATGAACAAAATGCTCAAGCATTTAGAAATCAACAAGCTTCTAATCAAAATTTGGAACAAGAAGTAAGTAACCTAGCAAGGGTAATAGGTGAAAGAAAACCGGGAAGTCTACCTAGAGATACAAATGCTAACCCCTTGAATGAAACAGCTAAAGCTATTACCACAAGAAGTGGTATTACACTTAAACCACCTGAAACACCTGTAATTTCTGATGACTCTATTCATACTCCACAAGAACCACAATCTGAACAAGATAAGAAAAAAGAACCAGTAGTTGAAAAGGTTAATGAAGATAACACAGTCAAGGCAAAACCTTATGCTAAACCATACCAACCACCACTTCCTTACCTGAGTAAAATGAGAAAAGAGAGACTTGAAGCCGAGCAATCCAAATTTTTGGATATGTTTAAACAAATAAATGTCAATCTTCCTTTCATTGATGTGATTTCAGGAATGCCTAGATATGCTAAATTTCTGAAAGATCTAATCACAAATAGAAAGAAAATGGAAGAACTCTCGACTGTTACAATGAATGCTAATTATTCTGCAGTACTGTTGAATACGATACCAGAAAAATTATCAGATCCAGGAAGTTTCACAATTCCATGTTTTCTGGGTAGTCTTAGTTCAATAGAAGCATTGGCAGATTTAGGTGCTAGTATAAATTTAATGCCGTATTCACTATACGCTAAACTAGACCTTGGAGAATTGAAACCAACACGAATAAGCATACAACTAGCCGATCGATCAGTAAAATATCCTAGAGGGATAATGGAAAACATGCTAGTTAAAGTTGGTACTTTAGTATTTCTAGTAGATTTTGTTATTCTGGACATGGAAGAGAATTCTTGAGTTCCTCTCATATTAGGAAGACCATTCTTAAACACGGCTAAAGCAATAATAGACGTGTTCGGTAAGAAACTGACCCTAAGTATAGAGGACGAGAGTGTTACCTTTTCTGTTGATAGAGCCATGCAACAACCGCAATCTGCAGATGATACATGTTATTATATTCAAACTATAGATTCACATGCAGAATTATTAGAAGAATTTCCAGAATTACAAGGAACAGGAGAATGTTCTTTAGGAGAAGGAACTGAACCAATTGATGAAGCTGAAATGTTAGCTACACTTATGGCTAATGGATATGAACCAACAACAGAAAAAATTCAAATGCTAAAAGAGGAAGACAGATATCGATATAAATCATCGATAGAATAACCACCGACATTAGAATTAAAGCCACTTCCAAACCATTTGGAATACGCTTATTTACATGTTGAATCTGAATTACCTGTAATAATATCGTCTTCTCTTACTGAAAATGAAAAATCTCAACTCATTTCTGTGCCAAAAGCTCATAAACCAGCCATTGCATGGAAGATTCATGACATTAAAGGAATAAGTCCTTCGTATTGCACACATAAAATCCTTATGGAAGAAGGTCATAAAACGTATGTGCAACGTCAACGAAGACTAAATCCTAATATGCAAGATGTTGTTAAGAAAGAAATCATTAAACTGCTAGATGCAGGTTTAATTTATCCAATCTCTGATAGTCCATGGGTAAGCCCAGTTCAATGCGTGCCTAAGAAGGGTAGCATGACTGTCATCACAAATGAAAAAAATGAGTTTATTCCTACTAGGACTGTAACAGGATGGCGTGTTTGTATTGATTATAGAAAATTAAATGACGCCACCAGAAAAGATCACTTTCCCTTACCTTTCATTGATCAAATATTGAAAAGATTAGCCAGAAATAGTTACTATAGTTTTCTTGATGGTTTTTTCGGATATTTTCAAATTCCAATAGCACCCGAGGATCAAGAGAAAACCACATTCACGTGCCCTTATGGTACTTTTGCTTACAAACGCATGCCATTTGGACTTTGCAACGCCCCTGCAACCTTTCAAAGGTGCATGATGGCGATTTTTCACGACATGATAGAAGAATGCATGGAAGTTTTCATGGATGACTTTTCAGTCTTCGGTGATACTTTTGAATCATGTCTAGTTAATCTGGAACGAATGCTTATTAGATGCGAACAATCAAATCTAGTACTTAATTGGGAAAAATGCCATTTCATGGTTAAAGAAGGCATTGTTCTTGGTCATAAAATTTCAAAGGAAGGAATTGAAGTGGATAGAGCTAAAGTAGATGTAATTGCTAAAATTTCACATCCCACCAATGTTAGAGGAGTTAGGAGTTTTCTAGGGCATGCCGGTTTTTACCAACGTTTCATAAAAGATTTTTCTAAAATTGCCACTCCTATGAATAAACTCCTAGAAAATGATCCTCAATTCATCTTTTCAGATGAATGCATTAAATCTTTTAATATTCTTAAAGAAAAACTCACTAATGCGCCGATCATGATAACTCCAAATTGGAATCTACCGTTTGAACTTATGTGCGATGCAAGTGATTTTGCAATGGGAGCCGTTTTAGGACAAAGGATTGAAAAACGATTTCAACCTATTTATTATGCTAGTAAGACGTTACAAGGAGCACAAACGAATTACACAACTACTGAAAAAGAACTCCTTGCTATTGTCTTTGCTTTTGACAAATTTCATTCATATCTCGTTCTAGCTAAAACGGTGGTCTATACGGACCATTCTGCTCTTAGATACCTATTTTCGAAACAAGATGCCAAACCACGATTAATCCGTTGGATCTTACTCTTACAAGAATTCGATATTGAAATCCGAGATAAAAAAGGAGCAGAAAATCTCGCCGCTGATCATCTTTCTCGTCTTGAAAATCCCGAAATAGAAGTTCTAAATGAATCGGCCATACAAGACAACTTTCCTGATGAATATCTATTGAAGATAGATTATAGTGAAATTCCATGGTTTGCAGACTATGCAAACTACTTAGTATGTGGATTCCTTGAAAAGGGGTTGTCGTACCAAAAACGAAAGAAATTCTTTAGTGATATAAAACACTATTTCTGGGAAGATCCACATTTGTTTAAAAGTTGTCCCGATGGAATAATACGCTGATGTGTATTCGGGGATGAAGCTAGTCAAATCTTAAACCATTGTCACACAGGACCAACAGGAGGGCATTATGGGCCTCAACTCACAGCAAGAAAAGTTTACGATGCTGGATTCTATTGGCCTACAATTTTCAAAGACGCACACCTTCTTTGCAAATTCTGTGATGCTTGTCAAAGGGCCGGAAAAATAAGTCAACGTGATGAAATGCCACAAAATGTCATTCAAGTATGTGAAGTATTTGACATTTGGGGTATTGACTTTATGGGTCAATTTCCAAAATCTCATAATAATCTCTACATTCTCGTTGCCATTGATTATGTATCTAAATGGGCGGAAGCACAAGCTCTCCCAACTAACGATGTACGAGTTGTAGTCAACTTCTTAAAACGTCTTTTTGCAAGGTTCGGAACACCGAAAGCTTTAATAAGTGATCGGGGTACTCATTTTTGTAATAATCAACTTGAGAAAGTTCTTAAAAGATATGGAGTAACTCATAAAATCTCAACCGCTTATCATCCACAAATAAGTGGACAAGTTGAAAATACCAACCGAGCTTTAAAACGTATTTTAGAGAAAACCGTATGATCAAATCCGAAGGAATGGTCCATGAAATTGGAGGATGCACTCTGGGCTTTTAGAACAGCCTACAAAACTCCAATTGGAACCACACCTTTTAGACTCGTTTACGGAAAAGCATGTCATCTTCCAGTAGAAATTGAGCACAAATCATTTTAGGCTTTGAAGACATGTAATCTTGATTTACATGAAGCCGGACGTCTACGATTAAGTCAATTAAACGAATTAGAAGAATTGAGACATGAAGCATATGAAAATTCGTTAATCTATAAGGAAAGAACGAAGAAATGGCATGATAAAAGAATCAGAAGTTCAAAAGAATTTAAAGAAGGAGACAAAGTTCTTCTTTTCAATTCACAATTCAAGCTATTTCCTGGAAAATTGAAATCAAGATGGTCTGGACCATTCATAGTCAAAAGAGTTTTCCCGTACGGAACAGTAGAATTAATAAATTCAAATGGAATTGAATTTAAGGTTAATGGTCAAAGAGTTAAACATTACATAGATAATCCAATGGAAGTTGAAGATGAAGTTAATCACAATTTCGACACCACAGCTAACTAAGTGTGGGAAGTTTCGAATCTTTTTAGGGTAATATATATTTCTGTTAGAGTTAGATATTCTGTTTTCGTATAGTTTCCGAGAATGGAATCCGAATGGTCTTTCCCTAGCAGACCCTAAAGAACTAGTCTTCTCCCCCATTCTGAATTTTTATTTTTTTATGTTTTACGAGATGAAGAATTCCTGTGAACTAAACCATGGTCTAATGCTACACGCTTTGATCACTAAACGTAATAATGACACACTCCCGAGTGACCAGGTGTCAGTAATAAGAGCCAAATTGGATGGAGTAAGAAAAGAACTCAGGAACGATCATAATAAGTTACATTTTGGTAAAGGAAAATGTGATGACCCGAAAATTTCTGACCAAATTTAAACTTAATCTTTGTATGATTAACATTTCCGACACGATAAGCAAAGTCTGTAAAACTGAATCTCAAAATTTTTGAACTACTTTCATATATTCAAATACCTTTCGGTTATTCTTGACGATTCGCGAACAATTATATGTATATAGATACATATATATATACTATAACTTGAAAATGTAACAATGTATTAATTGTTTGATACCGTACATTAAACTTATTGGTTTAAATATTTATTTGAATATATATGATAAGTTGGAATATTAATTATATGAATAACTTGCGACGTATATTTAAAATGTGTTTATGAATGTTGAAAATATATATTAACTTGGTCATAAAACAATTTGTTATTATATATATATTAACAAATAGCGAGACAATGATTTATAGAAGTAAATGACCAAAACACTCGAAAGTTTAAGATACACTTTGAATGATATAGTTTATTGATAATTTAAGACTATATTTTGACAAAGGTACGAGTCACAAAACGTAAATTGCGAGTTTTCTAAGCGTACAAAAATGCGTTCGAGAAACCGGAACTGGGACATAAGTCGAGTGACAACGTACGAGTCATCGGAACGAAAATTACAAGTCAACTATGCACATGAATTTAATATAATATATAATTAATTATTTAAATTATATATATTATATAATAATATGTCAACAAACAAGAAAACAAAAATATTTTGAGCTGGATCAGGCGGCCATGCGATCGCATGGAAAATACACTAAAAACCCATGCGATCGCATGGGCATCAGATTCCAAAAAGTTGCCTATAAAAGGCCAGTTTCTGCTCGAGTTTAAATTTCACATATACTACTCCCTCTAATATTATTATTATTTATTATTTATATTAATATTATTAATATTATTATTATTAAGATTATTATTATTATTTATTTTATTATTATTATTAGTAGTATTATTATTATTACTAATTATATCACTTAAAATACTACGACGAGGTCATGAGGGTGTCACTTTCAAAATGGGTTTTCAAGCGGGATAGAGCTAAGAAAACTATGGGTTATTACTAAGGAGGTTTTGAGTATTGTTCAAGTGTTTTGCTCGTGAGTCAAACTAGTATTTATCATCTCCGTTGCGTCTACATACTTTCCTACAATATTGAATCACAATATTGATACGTTGAGATCTACGGTTAATTTTGCATTCCGAATTTCGGTCACTTTTTGGTAAATGACCTTATGTGCTGCTAAGGTGAGTTTCATTTGCCCTTTTTACCCTTTACATTTTTGGGCTGAGAATACATGCAAATGCTTTATTAACTGTTTTACAATATTTATATGCGTGAGTTTCATTTGCTCCCTTTTTAATTGCTTTTTCAATATATATTTTTGGACTGAGAATACATGCAATTTATTTTAAACGCAATGGATACAAGTACATACTAAATTCTACACTGAGCTTGAACCGAAAATCCCTTAGCTTTGGTAACTAGTAACTGCCGGTTATAAGAACTGGTGGGCGCGAGTAGTAGTATATGGATCCATAGGGCTTGATATCCCCGTCCGAGCTAGAGCACTAGCCTTTTAACGGACGTATGCTATTTGAGAAGCGTACACGTTGGTTTGCGTGTATTATTAAAATGATTATACAAAGGGTACAAAATATATATATGTTAAGTTTAGTTACCAGGGTGCTCAATTTCATAGAAAATTTTGATAAACGTTTCTGGATGAAACAACTGAAAACTTGTGATTCACCTTTATATACAGATTATGCCCAACATTAAAACTATGAACTCACCAACCTTTGTGTTGACACTTTTAAGCATGTTTATTCTCAGGTTTCTAGAAGTCTTCCGCTGTTTGCTTATATGTGATACAAGCTATGTGCATGGAGTCATACATGCTTTATTCAAGAAAACTTTGCATTCACAAAATCATCACCGTGTATCTTATTTTGACTTCATTGTCAACGGATGTATTATGGTAAACTATTATTTATGGCGATTGTCTATATGTAGAAATCATCAAACGTTGAAAACCTTAGAAATTGATATTCATTTATTGTGTACCTTTTGAAAAGAATGCAATGTTTACAAAACATATCATATAGAGGTCAAATACTGAAATGACCCGTTCATATACATTATAAACGATTCATAATAGTTGATTACATCGCGAGGTATTTGACCTCTATATGATACATTTTACAAACATTACATTCGTTTTTAAAAGACAAACTTTCTTTACAACGAAAGTTGACGGCATGCATACCATTTCATAATACATCCAACTATAATTGACTTAAAAATAATCTTGATGAACTCAATGACTCGAATGCAACGTCTTTCAAAATATGCCATGAATGACTCCAAGTAATATCCTTAAAATGAGCTAATGCACAGCGGAAGATTTCTTTAATACCTGAGAATAAACATGCTTTAAAGTGTCAACCAAAAGGTTGGTGAGTTCATAGGTTTATCATAACAATCATTTCAATATATTAATAGACCACAAGATTTCCGTTTATAAATATATGTACACTCGCAAGTGTATAAAACCGTTCTGCTTATGTTGAGGCCTCAGTAACCAACCTTAACAATAATATAATAAGTCATCTTCGCAAAGATGGATACGTACACTCGCAAGTGTATAAATAATCCTCGAAGTACTAAACATCCGCCCACTAGCTCTTATGTCTAGTGCAGCCTACAGGATGGGGGTGTTAAGCCCGATAGATCTATCTTTAGGATTCGCGCTCACATGCTCTTATAACATGCAACTAAATTACCTAGCACATCAATCCGCAGAATTATCATTTTTGATCACTTGTCTCTATTTCGTAAAACATTTATAAAAGCAGCGCATGTATTCTCAGCCCAAAAATATATATTGCAAAAGCAATTAAAAAGGGAGCAAATGAAACTCACCATACTGTATTTCGTAGTAAAAATACATATAACGTCATTTAACAAGTGCAAGGTTGGCCTCGGATTCACGAACGTATCAATATTGAGATTTAATATTGCAGGAAAGTACGTAGACGCAATGGAGATGATAAACACTAGATTGACCTCACGAGCATACCCATGAACCATACCCATCACCTCCATAGCTATAACCCATAATTTCCTTAGCTTCGACTCATTCAAAAAAACTATTTTGAAATCACTCGGACATCACTCCGTCGTAATATTTTATGTATACTAATAATATCTTGAAATAATACAGAGCAAATATATATATATATATATATATATATATATATATGTAAATCGATTGAGAGAGTTTAGAGAAATATATTTTCAAGTTTCTATGAAATAATGAAACCTATTGAATTCTATTTATAATAGATTTTTGAATTATTAAAGTGAATTATTAAAGTATGAATTATTAAAGTGAATTATTAAAGTATGAATTATTAAAGTGAATTATTAAAGTATGAATTATTAAAGTGAATTATTAAAGTATGAATTATTAAAGTGAATTATTAAAGTATGAATTATTAAAGTGAATTATTAAAGTTAAAGTAAAGTAAAGGTAAAGTTAAATTATAGTAAAAGTATAAAAACTATGTATGTATAATACGCGTATAAATATATATAATATTAATTTAAATCATTATATATATTTAATGAAATAAAATATAAATATCATTATATTTATTATACTGGTTAAGTAATGAGTTGTCAAAAGTAATTCTAGATATTTATAAAAGTTATATATATTTTAATAATAAAGTTCTTTTTAAACTGAAAACGTTTTTGTACGTTTGAAAATAGATTGATAGAATATTATGGAAACCAATTCTCCACTAACTTTTGTCTAACTTTCGTAAATGACACTTTTTGTTTTTATTTATAAATAGCTTTACAAATTATTCCGAATATCGTTAAAAGGAATAGATTTTCTCAATCATAGTGGACCTCTCAACAGAGACTTGTAATCATAATTCAATGTTTCTGATAATTCAAGCATTTAATATATATTTTTTTAATTTCGTCGATAATCATATTGAAACAAATACGTTCATGTAAAGCATTATACGTTTAAATACTTTTTTGACATTTTCAATTTATAATATATACACATATACATACATATTCATATATGTTCATTTAATGGTTCGTGAATCATTGGAATTTGGTCGAGGTTTAAATGAATGTATAAACATAGTTTAAAATCCTTGAGATTTAACTTAACAAACATTGCTTATCGTGTCAGAATAATATAAAGATAAAGTTTAAATTTAGTCGGAAATTTCTGGGTCGTCACAGTACCTACCCGTTAAAGAAATTTTGTCCCCGAAATTTGATAGAGGTCGTCATGACTAACAATGAGAATGTTATTATGACGATTATAAAGTTTTATCATGTCTAAGAAGTATGGATAAAATAATTCGATTACTCGAAGCGTATGAGGGAAGTTATCGTAAATGAAGGAAATAAGATTATAGTGATTCGTCATATCTTTTGACGTCATCACAATTGATCTCCGAATTTAAAGAAAATCTTTGTAATCTATGTTGGATTTGATGCTTCGGTGATTAAGGAGATTATGATTCTCTTCGAATTAATACGATAATCCATCTTGATTTCTCTGTCAGGTATTTCACTATAAATCCACCTCCTTCGTTTCCTTACAACTCACACCTTCTATTCTTTCTCCCTCAACTCATATTTTAAAGTATTTGTCAATATGCTTCATCCAGTACTGATTCTCGATATACTCCTCACTTTCATATCTGTCATTCTTCTTTTTCATCTGCCTCAGGAAGAATCTATTTACTTCTACTATACTCTTGGTTTTATAGTGTTTTTAGTTCTCCCGTGTCTTTATATTGCTATATGCATTGATATATACGGTTTGTGATTTCTGGGTTGTTGTTGGGTTTTATATCTTCCCTTATATTTCAAAGTCCTTGCTTCTTCTATAATCATTGTCATCCACAGTTAATGCTCTCTTCTATTTGCTATGATTTATACTCTCATTTCTAGTTCGGAGCTTTGTCCTTTCGTTTCTTCTTCTTGCGATTAAGCACCGCTTGTAATGGTCCAGAATTCGCAGATATAAATTTCGAAATGAACATTGTTAATGTTCTAGGAAGGAAATTGTAATGACACGATCTTGATTTGTTAATTTACCAAAATACCCTGAAAAGACCGAATCATCAAGAAAATATATTCTTGATATTTTTAGAGATTAAATAGAATACAAGAGTCGTGTAACATAGCACATGATGACGTTATGATCTGTGAATCATCATGTTCCATTTAGAAACTCAGCATGAATTATTGTAATATAATCACGTTGATCAAGTGTCATTATATTATACTAACTCATGCTTCAGCTCCCAACACTTCTTCAAGAATATTCCTATTTTAAACTCGAATGTTTCAGAATTTAGAAACTAAAATAGTTTCCTTTATGATATAATACAGATAGCGCGAAGAGGTAAATGATTTCAGATAAGAATAATTATAAAAATATCTTCAGAAGTATGGATGATATTTATAATGAAAGATACGATGATATCTTAGAATGTCTAATATCAGAGGATGATGAAGGATATTGTCCGCAGGGGTTTAGAGTTAGGAGCAAGGTATTCGTTAATGACTTCAGCAAGTAATGAATCATTTGGATCCTTTGAAGGCAGGTTCAGCCTTTATGATTTGTCCACAGCCTCCTTCATACTTTGCTCAATCCGTTTTCCAGTTCTAAAGCTTCTCTTTTTCTGAGCTTTGCCAATATACTATCCTTTATAATCCAACTTTTTACTGTTAAGGTCGTTTACAGTTTTGTTGCTTCATCAGCATTTTTCAAAATTTCGAGAACTGGTTCGCAGTTTAGGGTGTTTTTCAGAAATTTCTCATTCAAAGAATGTAAGTCTTGGAGGTAGACGTTGTGTGTATATGTAATTGTTGATGTAGACATGCTGCGAGGTTTCAAAATACTGATTGCTGATTCTCAATAATTGGTATGGCAATTCTTGTTATAAGGTACGAATAAATATATGATAGGGTTTCGATAATTATAATGATTTTTTTTTTTTGGAAAGTCAAAGATCAGTGAAGTTGTTGGTAAGTTTATTGCTAATGTGGTGAATATAAACGATTCCCCAGTAACGTTGGCGAAAGGGCAACGTATCTATCGAGGTTATAATAAGACTAGTCCGACTGAAAAGTCGAAGTTGACTTGCTGGAGCTGTGACAAAACTGTCTACTTTGAAAAAGAATTGAAAAGTCATTTTAGCTAATAAATGCCAAAGGGTCTGACACGGATACGCGTTGAACTATAACTTTGGCTTCGAGAGCTTTTTTGGTACATAAATGTGGGTAATATGTGGTTGGATCATCATCTCGATTGTTCATTGTTTGAAGTGTCTTCGAAAACTTCGGAGAGTTTGAACACAGTTTGTAATCGTTAATATACATATGATGTTCTAACACAGTTTTGAAGTCAAAGTATAGCTTTGAAAGATGTAGGAATCTAAGAGTGATGTCTTCTGTTAAATCATGACTTGGATCAGAATGCGTAATCAAATTTGGGTGAGAATGGTTGTTTTGATTACTATACAAGAATGTATATTGTTGTGAGATTTTGGGAGTATAGTTGATGATTTGCTTAATCAGATTCGAAAAATGTAACATATTAATTGTGAATTTATATATCTCTCGGGTATTACCTACCCGTTAAATTTTTTTTTTTCACAATTAATATTTTGTACAACAGAATTTTATTACAGTCTTTATGAAAATATATATGTGCATATTTTCTTCAGATGTAACATAGATTTAATGAGTTAATATTAAATTAAACTCATTTGATTTACGGTTGAAACTAGAACTGAATAATCCCTAAAGACTTTAGAAATTACATAACTTCTACGGAGTATTTATTCAATAAAATTGAAATTATGAATTAATACTTCGTTATTTGTTGGTGTTTGTAACCCTTGCACCATATTCTCTAAAGCCACTACTCGAGCGCGAAGCGCGTTGACTTCTTCTGTTACACCGGGGTGATTGTCGGTTCGGACGAGCGGATAAATAAAATCTAGAATTTGATGTAGTATATAATCATGACGAGATACTCTGAAAATGAGAGAGCAAATGGTGTTTCAGACCGGTTCGCCGGTAAGTGCTTCAGGTTCATCGCCAAGAGGGCAATGTGGTGGATGGAAGGGATCATCTTCTTCTTGTCTCCAATTATTGAGGAGGCTACGAACCTATCCCCAATTCATCCAGAATAGATGATGGCTAATTGGTTGATCCATTCCGGTCACACTGCTTTCGGAGCTTGAGTGGGATTCCATATAGGAATTTGAGGGACTTGAACTAATGACGAATTCCATTTCGTTCGATTGAATAAAGGATTTTTCGATATGAAATGATTTTTCGGCCATCGGGTGGTATTCTAATTACATAGAATATCTATATATATAGCGCAAAAGATTTCGTAGGTTACGGAGGAATTTACGGAATATGTCAGGAAAAATTTACAGTAACAGATACGTTAAGATATGAATTAGCAGATACGCTAAGATATGAATTTTGTCTATACACTATTCATGCATTCAATGCAATAAGATGTGTCTAGACTAAGAATGATAAGCAAGTAATTTCTGACAAGAATGATGAGCAAAACTTTTGACATGCAGACACGGTCGAAGTCCAGACTCACTAATGCATCCTAACGACTATCAGTTAGACACACTAATGCAGACCTGGTTCGCTAAGACCACCGCTCTGATACCAACTGAAATGACCCGTTCATATACATTATAAACGATTCATAATAGTTGATTACATCGCGAGGTATTTGACCTCTATATGATACATTTTACAAACATTACATTCGTTTTTAAAAGACAAACTTTCTTTACAACGAAAGTTGACGGCATGCATACCATTTCATAATACATCCAACTATAATTGACTTAAAAATAATCTTGATGAACTCAATGACTCGAATGCAACGTCTTTCAAAATATGCCATGAATGACTCCAAGTAATATCCTTAAAATGAGCTAATGCACAGCGGAAGATTTCTTTAATACCTGAGAATAAACATGCTTTAAAGTGTCAACCAAAAGGTTGGTGAGTTCATAGGTTTATCATAACAATCATTTCAATATATTAATAGACCACAAGATTTCCGTTTATAAATATATGTACACTCGCAAGTGTATAAAACCGTTCTGCTTATGTTGAGGCCTCAGTAACCAACCTTAACAATAATATAATAAGTCATCTTCGCAAAGATGGATACGTACACTCGCAAGTGTATAAATAATCCTCGAAGTACTAAACATCCGCCCACTAGCTCTTATGTCTAGTGCAGCCTACAGGATGGGGGTGTTAAGCCCGATAAATCTATCTTTAGGATTCGCGCTCACATGCTCTTATAACATGTAACTAAATTACCTAGCACATCAATCCGCAGAATTATCATTTTTGATCACTTGTCTCTATTTCGTAAAACATTTATAAAAGCAGCGCATGTATTCTCAGCCCAAAAATATATATTGCAAAAGCAATTAAAAAGGGAGCAAATGAAACTCACCATACTGTATTTCGTAGTAAAAATACATATAACGTCATTTAACAAGTGCAAGGTTGGCCTCGGATTCACGAACGTATCAATATTGAGATTTAATATTGCAGGAAAGTACGTAGACGCAACGGAGATGATAAACACTAGATTGACCTCACGAGCATACCCATGAACCATACCCATCACCTCCATAGCTATAACCCATAATTTCCTTAGCTTCGACTCATTCAAAAAAACTATTTTGAAATCACTCGGACATCACTCCGTCGTAATATTTTATGTATACTAATAATATCTTGAAATAATACAGAGCAAATATATATATATATATATATATATATATATATATATATATATATATATATATATGTAAATCGATTGAGAGAGTTTAGAGAAATATATTTTCAAGTTTCTATGAAATAATGAAACCTATTGAATTCTATTTATAATAGATTTTTGAATTATTAAAGTGAATTATTAAAGTATGAATTATTAAAGTGAATTATTAAAGTATGAATTATTAAAGTGAATTATTAAAGTATGAATTATTAAAGTGAATTATTAAAGTATGAATTATTAAAGTATGAATTATTAAAGTGAATTATTAAAGTATGAATTATTAAAGTGAATTATTAAAGTTAAAGTAAAGTAAAGGTAAAGTTAAATTATAGTAAAAGTATAAAAACTATGTATGTATAATACGCGTATAAATATATATAATATTAATTTAAATCATTATATATATTTAATGAAATAAAATATAAATATCATTATATTTATTATACTGGTTAAGTAATGAGTTGTCAAAAGTAATTCTAGATATTTATAAAAGTTATATATATTTTAATAATAAAGTTCTTTTTAAACTGAAAACGTTTTTGTACGTTTGAAAATAGATTGATAGAATATTATGGAAACCAATTCTCCACTAACTTTTGTCTAACTTTCGTAAATGACACTTTTTGTTTTTATTTATAAATAGCTTTACAAATTATTCCGAATATCGTTAAAAGGAATAGATTTTCTCAATCATAGTGGACCTCTCAACAGAGACTTGTAATCATAATTCAATGTTTCTGATAATTCAAGCATTTAATATATATTTTTTTAATTTCGTCGATAATCATATTGAAACAAATACGTTCATGTAAAGCATTATGCGTTTAAATACTTTTTTGACATTTTCAATTTATAATATATACACATATACATACATATTCATATATGTTCATTTAATGGTTCGTGAATCATTGGAATTTGGTCGAGGTTTAAATGAATGTATAAACATAGTTTAAAATCCTTGAGATTTAACTTAACAAACATTGCTTATCGTGTCAGAATAATATAAAGATAAAGTTTAAATTTAGTCGGAAATTTCTGGGTCGTCACAAATACCTCGCAATGAAATCGATGAATGACGTGTTCGTCCATATGGATTTGGAGCGATCGTCACAGTTGGTATCAGAGCGTTGGTCCTAGCGAACCAGGTCTTGCATGAGTGTGTCTAACTGATAGTTGTTAGGATGCATCAGTAAGTCTGGACTTCGACCGTGTCTGCATGTTAAAAGTTTTGCTTATCATTTCTTGTCGGAAATTACATGTTTATCATTCTTAAGTCTATACACGTTTTTCTGTATTTATTGCATAAATAGTGTATAGACAAAAATTCATATCTTAGCGTATCTGTTACTGTAAACTTTTCCTGACATCTTCCGAAAATTCCTCCGTGATTTATGGAATTTTGGTATTATATATACATATGTAAATTATGTATTGAAGAGTACCAATCTAAATTCTATAATCTATTTCATATCAAAAATCATCTCTCTAATTATACAAGATGGATCCCGTATCTAGTTCAAATTCCTTAAACTCCGACAGCTATTCCGATATGGATATTCACCTGAATTCTGAAGATAGTGTAACCGGAATGGATCAACCAATCGGCCATCATCTATTCTGGATGAATTGGGGATGGGTTCGTAGCCTACTTAATTATTGGAGACAAGAAGAAGGCGATCCCTTCCATCCACCACATTGCCCTCTTGGCGAAGAAACTGAAGCACTTACCGGCGAACCTGTTCGTAATACCATTTTCTCTCTCATCTCCAGAATATCTCGTCATGATCATATACTCTCTCAAATTCTGGATCTTATTCATCCGCTCGTCCTAACCGCCAATCATCCCGGTGTAGTAGAAGAAGTCAACGAGCTTCGCGCTCGGGTAGTGGCTTTGGAGAATATGGTGCAAAGGTTACAAGCACCGGCAGAATCACCGGCATCAACAGTACCACCGACAACAACACCAACAGTACCATTACCACTGATAATGCTAAAAACGAACATATAATTCATAGCATTATTCCTCAAGAAAGACAAGCTTTTAGTTGCAATTGTTCTATTTACAAATAATATTCGTTTAAATAATAAAAGGTGAAGACAAAAGACAGATTCGACTAATTGAAGACGCAAACGACCAAAAAGCTCAAAAGTACAAAATACAATCAACGAGGTTCCAATTATTGATAAGAAACGTCTCAAAATTACAAGAGTACAAGATTCAAAACAAAAAGTACAAGATATTAAATTGTACGCAAGGACGTTCGAAAATTCGGAACCGGGACCAGAGTCAACTCTCAACGCTCGACGCAACGGACTAAAAATTACAAGTCAACTATGCACATAAATATAATATAATATTTAAATAATTCTTATAATTATTTAATATATTATATTTATTTATAAAACCGTCGGCAGAAGAAAACAACCAAATGTGAGCCTCCCCAGCTGGCCATGCGATCGCATGGCCTTGAAGAGCAAAGCTCATGCGATCGCATGAGCTCCTTTTTCAGTTCACAGGCCTATAAATTTGCAGTTTGGTGAACGTAAAATCCATCCTATCTCTCTATCTTACAAACGTAATATATATATATATATATATATATATATATATTATAATTTTAATTTTAATTTTAATTTTAATTTTAATTTTAATTCTAATAATAAGGGTATGTTAGCGAATGTTGTAAGGGTGTAAGTCGAAATTCTGTCCGTGTAACGCTACGCTATTTTTAATCATTGTAAGTTATGTTCAACCTTTTTAATTTAATGTCTCATAGCTAAGTTATTATTATGCTTATTTAATCCGAAGTAATCATGATGTTGGGCTAATTACTAAAATTAGGTAATTGGGCTTTGTACCATAATTGGGGTTTGGATAAAAGAACGACACTTGTGGAAATTAGACTATGGGCTATTAATGGGCTTTATATTTGTTTAACTAAATGATAGTTTGTTAATGTCAATATAAAGATTTACAATTGGGCGTCCCTATAAATAACCATTTACACTCGATCGGACACGATGAGCAGGGTATTTATATGTACGAATAATCGTTCATTTAACCGGACACGGGAATGGATTAATAGCCACTAGAATAATTAAAACAGGGGTGAAATTATGTACAAGAACACTTGGTATAATTGATAACAAAATATTAAAACCTTGGGTTACACTCAGTCGACATCCTGGTGTAATTATTAAACAAAGTATTAAAATCTTGTTACAGTTTAAGTCCCCAATTAGTTGGAATATTTAACTTCGGGTATAAGAATAATTTGACGAGGACACTCGCACTTTATATTTATGACTGATGGACTGTTATGGATAAAAACCAGACGGACATATTAAATAATCCAGAACAAAGGACAATTAACCCATGGGCATAAAACTAAAATCAACACGTCAAACATCATGACTACGGAAGTTTAAATAAGCATAATTCTTTTATTTCATATTTAATTTTCTTTATTTTATATTTAATTGCACTTCTAATTATCGCATTTTTATTTATTGTTATTGTATTTAATTGCACTTTTAATTATCGTACTTTTTAATTATCGCAAGTTTATTTTATCGCACTTTTATTATTAGCAATTTCATTATCGTTATTTACTTTACGCTTTAATTTAAGTCTTGTATTTATTTTTAATATTTTACATTTGGTTTTAACTGCGACTAAAGTTTTAAAATCGACAAACCGGTCATTAAACGGTAAAAACCCCCCTTTATAATAATAATATTACTTGTATATATATTTGTATTTCTATAAAAGTAAGCTAATATAGCGTTAAGCTTTGTTTAAAGATTTTCCCTGTGGAACGAACCGGACTTACTAAAAACTACACTACTGTACGATTAGGTACACTGCCTATAAGTGTTGTAGCAAGGTTTAAGTATATCCATTCTATAAATAAATAAATATCTTGTGTAAAATTGTATCGTATTTAATAGTATTTCCTTGTAAAATTTAATAGTATTTTATATACACCTCGCGAAACATCAAGTTATTTTTGGCGCCGCTGCCGGGGAATCAATCTAGCTTAAAAGCCGGAAGCGCAACGCTCATATATATAAAAAAAAAGATTTTTATTTTTAGTACGCTTTTGTAAAAACACGTTTTAAATATTCAAAAATATTAAAAGAAAAACAAAAATATAAATATTTTTTTTTAGAGTTTGGTAAATATTTAAGTTTTATAAAGTTTCTTTATTTCTATTTTTTTTAGTTTGTAAAAATATAAGTTTTATTTAATTAATAAATATATTTTATATTTTACAGCAAAAACAGAAAAAAAAAATTAAAACTCGAGTCCAGTACTGTAGCAGCCCACTCTGTGGCCCGAAACCCTAGCCCATGCGATCGCATGGCCGGATTGTTTAGGACTCATGCGATCGCATGAGCCCATCTGACACGCCAGACTGCAACTGCATTAATTACGGAGTATATTTTAATTATTATTATTATTAAAACCCTAATTAGGGTTTATTAGTTAATTAATATATTAATTTAGTTTTATTTATTATTTGTATTATTTAGTTTAATTAGTTTAATTAAATTGTAAAATTAATAGTTTTATAAAATAAATAATATAAAAATAATATTTTTATAAAAATTATAATTTTTACAACTTTTTGTATATTTTTATATTTTGTCCCTTTTTAATCGTTTTAGCGTAATATTTGTATTTTTAGCTCATATTTAGTTTTAAACTTAGTTTTTGCCATAGTTATTTTTACTTCTAGATTTTTAGGCTTTGCCGTAAAATCCCTTAAGTGTTTTTCTTTAGACTAAGATTTAGGTACTTTAGAATTTTGCGACGCCTTTTTAAGATTTAGTTTCTTTTTAAGGTATTTCCATTTGGGATATAGTTTTTCCTGTAAGCTTTAATATTTTTAGACACCTTTTACCTATGTATCAATTATCATTCCAATTAGTAATCTCAATTTGCGATTATAATTTTAAGTTAGTTGTAGTGATAAGGTTGGGTTAGTCAAGTGTTTTTAAGTTTTATAAGTTTCTTTTATTTTTCCGTCGCCTTTTATCTTTCTTTCTTATTTTTCTTTTTTGATCTTTTTCCGACGAACTCTTTTTCTTTCTTATTTCTCGCTATTCTAGTTTTTAGGACATAGATTTTTATTCTACTTCTTATCTAAATTTCTTAAAATTACGAAAATTTATTTTAAGTGGTTAAATTGATAGACATCAAAATTTTCTGGTTCGTAGTAATAGTTGGATTTGTACGTGGACCGGGTTATTGGAGCCAAACAGTCCTCAATTATATTGAGACCAAACGAATCCTGCCCCTCTGCTGCATCTTTTGGCTATTCGAAACTTGGGCAAAATCAGAAAAGTCTATTGATTGGATAACTTATTATAATTTTTCTTTCCTTTTAAAAACTAATAGGATATTCAGTGAATGCACCGAGCAAGACGTTCATCACCTTTTGTACGTTCACCACCTGTAACTAGATCAAGACATCTAACTAATATTGTAGCCGTCGATAATTCATTTTTTGAACCCGACCTCACAATTGAGAATCCGGAGAATATTCAGGGACGATTCGTAGATCCTGAACCACTAAACTTTTCTCCGGAACCACAAATCATTCAAACAGAGATTGTTGAGGAACGAACCATTAAATCAGAATCCTCTAGTGATTCCGATTCAACAAATTCAATTATGGAAGTAACGGAACCTTTAAGTATGGAAGACCGAATGAGTGCTAAACGCACTGGCCAAGGTCACGCAATTACTCATCCAGACATTAATGCGCCAGATTATGAAATCAAAGGACAAATTCTACACATGGTGACTAATCAATGCCAATTTAGTGGTGCGCCGAAGGAAGATCCAAATGAACATCTTCGTACCTTTAATAGGATCTGCACTCTATTTAAAATAAGAGAAGTGGAGGGTGAACAGATATATCTCATGTTATTTCCCTGGACTTTAAAGGGAGAAGCCAAAGATTGGTTGGAATCGTTACCTGAAGGGGCGATTGATACATGGGACGTTTTAGTTGAAAAATTTCTTAAACAATTCTTTCCTGCATCTAAAGCCGTAAGACTTCAAGCAGAAATTGTTACGTTTACACAGAACCCAAATGAAACTCTATATGAGGCGTGGACTAGATTTGGAAAGTTATTAAGAGGATGTCCGCAACATGGTTTAGACACCTGTCAAATAGTACAAATATTCTACCAAGGATGCGACATCACTACAAGGAAAGACATAGATATAGCAGCTGGTGGTTCTATTATGAAGAAAACCGAAACTGATGCTTACAAAATTATTGATAACACTGCTTCCCACTCACATGAGTGGCACCAAGAAAAAGATATCGTTAGATCATCTAAAGCAGCTAGAGCCGATTCTAGCCATGACTTAGATTCCATTTCCGCAAAGATAGATGCTGTGGAGAGACGAATGGAAAAGATGACTAAGGATATTCACTCAATACGAATTAGTTGTGAGCAGTGTGGAGGACCACATTTGACAAAAGATTGTCTCAGTATTGAACTAACAATGGAACAAAGAGAGAATATTTCATACATAAACCAAAGGCCTGGAAATAATTATCAGAATAATTATCAACCGCCAAGACCTATTTACAATCAAAATCAGAACTATAACAGAAATATTCCATACAACAACCAACAAGGTCCTAGCAATCAACAAGTATCCAATAATAATTACAATCAGCAAAGACCTAATTTTCAAAACAAACCACCACAACAAACCGATGATAAAAAGCCAAATTTAGAAGATATGATAACGAAGCTAGTTGAAACTCAAACGCAGTTTTTCACATCTCAGAAACAAACTAATGAACAAAATGCTCAAGCATTTAGAAATCAACAAGCTTCTATTCAAAATCTGGAACAAGAAGTAAGTAACCTAGCAAGGTTAATAGGTGAAAGAAAACAGGGAAGTCTACCTAGTGATACAAATGCTAACCCCCGGAATGAAACAGCTAAAGCCATTACCACAAGAAGTGGTACAACACTTAAACCACCTGAAATACCTGTAACTTCTGATGAAGCTATTCCTACTCCACAAGAACCCCAACCTAATCAAGATAAGGAAAAAGAACCGGTAGTTGAAAAGGTTAATGAAAATAACACAGTTAAGGCTAAACCTTATGTTAAACCATACCAACCACCACTTCCTTACCCGAGTAAAATGAAGAAAGAGAAACTTGAAGCCGAGCAATCCAAATTCTTGGATATGTTTAAACAGATAAATGTAAATCTTCCTTTCATTGATGTGATTTCAGGAATGCCTAGATATGCTAAATTCTTGAAAGATCTAATCTCAAATAGAAAGAAAATGGAAGAACTCTCGGCTGTTACTATGAATGCTAATTGTTCAGCAGTGCTGTTGAATAAGATACCAGAAAAACTATCTGATCCAGGAAGTTTCACAATTCCATGTTTTCTGGGTAGTCTTAGTTCAATAGAAGCATTGCAAGACTTAGGTGCTAGTATAAATCTAATGCCATATTCACTATACGCTAAACTAGACCTTGGAGAATTGAAACCAACCAGAATAAGCATACAACTAGCCGATAGATCAATAAAATATCCTAGAGGGATAATGGAGAACATGCTAGTTAAAGTTGGTACTTTAGTATTTCCAGTAGATTTTGTTGTTTTGGACATGGAAGAAGATTCTCAAGTTCCTCTCATATTAGGAAGACCATTCTTAAACACGGCTAAAGCAATGATAGACGTGTTCGGTAAGAAACTGACCCTAAGTATAGAGGATGAGAGTGTTACCTTTTCAGTTGATAGAGCAATGAAACAACCACAATCTGCAGATGATACATGTTATTATATTCAAACTATAGATGCACATGCAGAATTATTAGAAGAATTTCCAGAATTACAAGGAACAGGAGAATGTTCTTTAGGAGAAGGTAATGAACCAATTGATGAAGCTGAAATGTTAGCTACACTTATAGCTAATGGATATGAACCAACAACAGAAGAAATTCAAATGCTAAAAGAAGAAGACAGATATCGATATAAATCATCGATAGAAGAACTTCCGAAATTAGAGCTAAAGCCACTTCCAAACCATTTGGAATACGCTTATTTACATGGTGAATCTGAATTACCTGTAATAATATCGTCTTCTCTTACTGAAAATGAGAAATCACAACTCATTTCTGTGTTGAAAGCTCATAAACCAGCCATTGCATGGAAGATTCATGATATTAAAGGAATAATTCCTTCGTATTGCACACATAAAATCCTTATGGAAGAAGGTCATAAAACGTATGTGCAACGCCAACGAAGACTAAATCCTAATATGCAAGATGTAGTTAAGAAAGAGATTATTAAACTGCTAGATGCAGGTCTAATTTATCCAATTTCTGATAGTCCATGGGTAAGCCCAGTTCAATGCGTGCCTAAGAAGGGTGGCATGACTGTCATTACAAATGAGAAAAATGAGCTTATTCCTACTAGGACTGTAACAGGATGGCGTGTGTGTATTGATTATAGAAAATTAAATGACGCCACCAGAAAAGATCACTTTCCCTTACCTTTCATTGATCAAATGTTGGAAAGATTAGCCGGAAATAGTTACTATTGTTTTCTAGATGGATTTTCCGGATATTTTCAAATTCCAATAGCACCCGAGGACCAAGAGAAAACCACGTTCACGTGCCCTTATGGTACTTTTGCTTACAAACGCATGCCATTTGGACTTTGCAACGCCCCTGCAACCTTTCAAAGGTGCATGATGGCGATTTTTCACGACATGATAGAAGAATGCATGGAAGTTTTCATGGATGACTTTTCAGTCTTCGGTGATACATTTGAAACATGTCTAGTTAATCTTGAACGAATGCTTATTAGATGCGAACAATCAAATCTAGTACTTAATTGGGAGAAATGCCATTTCATGGTTAAAGAAGGCATCGTTCTTGGACATAAAATTTCAAAAGAAGGAATTGAAGTGGATAGAGCTAAAGTAGATGTAATTGCTAAACTTCCACATCCCACCAATGTTAGAGGAGTTAGGAGTTTTCTAGGGCATGCCGGTTTTTACCGACGTTTCATAAAAGATTTTTCTAAAATTGCCACTCCTATGAATAAACTCCTAGAAAAGGATGCTCCATTCATCTTTTCAGATGAGTGTATCAAATCTTTTAATATTCTTAAAGAGAAACTCACTAAGCGCCGATCATGATAACACCAAATTGGAATCTACCATTTGAACTAATGTGCGATGCAAGTGATTTTGCAATGGGAGCCGTTTTAGGACAAAGGATTGAAAAACGATTTCAAGCTATATATTATGCTAGTAAGACATTACAAGGAGCACAAACGAACTATACAACTACTGAAAAAGAACTCCTTGCTATTGTCTTTGCTTTTGACAAATTTCGTTCATATCTCGTTCTAGCAAAAACGGTGGTCTATACCGACCATTCTGCTCTTAGATACCTATTTTCAAAACAAGATGCTAAACCAAGATTAATCCGTTGGATCTTACTCTTACAAGAGTTTGATATTGAAATCCGAGATAAAAGAGGAGCAGAAAATCTCGCCGCTGATCATCTTTCACGTCTTGAAAATCCCGAATTAGAAGTTCTAAATGAATCGGCCATACAAGACAACTTTCCTGATAAATATCTATTGAAGATAGATTATAATGAAATCCCATGGTTTGCAGACTATGCAAACTACTTAGTTTGTGGATTCCTTGAAAAAGGATTATCGTACCAAAGACGAAAGAAATTCTTCAGTGATATAAAACACTATTTTTGGGAAGATCCACATCTGTTTAAAAGTTGTTCCCAATGGAATAATACGCCGATGTGTATTTGGAGATGAAGCTAGTAAAATTTTAAACCATTGTCACACAGGACCAACAGGAGGGCATTATGGGCCTCAACTAACAGCAAGAAAAGTTTATGATGCTGGATTCTATTGGCCTACAATTTACAAAGACGCACACCTTCTTTGCAAATCCTGTGATGCTTGTCAAAGGGCCGAAAAAATAAGTCAACGTGATGAAATGCCACAAAATGTCATACAAGTATGTGAAGTATTTGACATTTAGGGTATTGACTTTATGGGTCCATTTCCAAAATCTCATAATAATCTATATATACTCGTAGCCATTGATTATGTATCTAAATGGGCGGAAGCACAAGCTCTCCCAATTAACGATGCACGAGTTGTAGTCAACTTTTTAAAACGTCTTTTTGCAAGGTTTGGAACACCGAAAGCTTTAATAAGTGATCGGGGAACTCATTTCTGTAATAATCAACTTGAGAAAGTTCTTAAAAGATATGGAGTAACTCATAAAATCTCAACCGCATATCATCCACAAACAAGTGGACAAGTTGAAAATACCAACCGAGCTTTAAAATGTATTCTAGAGAAAACCGTAGGTTCAAATCCGAAGGAATGGTCCATTAAATTGGAGGATGCACTCTGGGCTTTTAGAACAGCCTACAAAACTCCAATTGGAACCACACCTTTTAGACTTGTTTATGGAAAAGCATGTCATCTTCCAGTAGAAATTGAACACAAAGCATTTTGGGCTTTGAAGACATGTAATCTTGATTTACATGAAGCTGGACGTCTACGGTTAAGTCAACTAAACGAATTAGAAGAATTAAGACATGAAGCATACGATAATTCGTTAATCTATAAGGAAAGAACGAAGAAATGGCATGATAAAAGAATCAGAAGTTTAAAAGAATTTAAAGAAGGAGACAGAGTTCTTCTTTTCAATTCACGATTCAAGCTATTTCCTGGAAAATTGAAATCAAGATGGTCTGGACCATTCATAGTTAAAAGAGTTTTCCCATACGGAACGATAGAATTAATAAATTCAAATGGAATTGAATTTAAAGTTAATGGTCACAGAATTAAACATTACATACATGGTCTGATGGAAGTTGACAATGAAGTTAATCACAATTTCGATACCACAGCTAACTAAGTGTGGGGAGAATCAAGGGGTTTATGTATTTCTGTTAGAGTTAGATTGTCTGTTTTCGTGTAGTTCTCGAAAATGGAACCCGAATGGTCTTTCCCTAACAGACCCTAAAGAACTAGTCTTCTCCCCCCATTCTGAATTTTTATTTTTTTTTAGGAAATGAAGACTGCCTGTGAACTAAACCATGGTCTAATGCTACACGCTTTGATCACTAAACATAATAATGACACACTACTGAGTGAAATAGTATCAGTAATCAGAGAAAGATTGGATGGAGTAAGAAAAGAATCCAGATGCGAAGATAATAAGTTACAATTTGGTAAAGAAAAATCAAAATCCGCAGCGAAAAGAAGAGCACGACACCTAGAAAGATGTCACAAATGCGGAAAATGGTCACATGGAGGTAAATGTTCAAATAATCAAACCTATTCAAACACCGAATTTGTTACTTTATGCAGAGACGGACCGTTCATATGTTTAGAAGAAAAGACACTGAATGCTCGAGGTTACGCCTATGTAGCTATGGAAAACCAATTAAACCGACTATCTTATGAATGGGATAGATCATATAACTATGAATACTATCTCACAGGTAAGTCTGTACAGTTTTTTTTTTTTTTTAACCTTTTGATAATAAACGCTAATTTGTTCGCTATAAAGTATTAAATTGGTATTGAATAAAATTAGGTTTGGCGACCGAAATTATTGATATCATATAAAAATTTATTACATCACTGCGAAATTTAACGTTTATTCTTAAGGTATAAATATCTTTAATCAATCAACACAAAATATTTCAAAAATTCGTCATGAGTTAAATTAGGTTTTGGAACCGAAATTACTTTACCGAAAAGAGGGGCGTATATTTTTGATAATATTTGATTGATTAAAGTGGGATAAAAAGCCAAAAAGATTTTTAATTTTATTTTTACCGTGTTTTTAAAATTAATATATAAATCTTAAATTAATATTGTAAACTTTATAAAATCAATATATTTAAAATTGTAAATATTTGAAAAATTAATATAAGTTTGGTGTGAATTTATAACATGAATTTTTAAATTAAGTTTGGTGTGAATTTTTAATTTTTAAAATATGAATTTTTAATTTTATGCATTTCAAATTTTAAGCTTGGTGTGAATTTTTAATATTAATTTTGAATTTTATATTTAAGTTGTGTGAATTTAAAAACAAAAATTTAGTTTATCTCATTAAGTTAAAAATATGATTTTTAAAATTCGTCGTAAGTTGAAGACTAGGTCTTTGAATCGAAATTGCTTTACCCGAGGGAGGGACGAGAACTTTTATTATCATTATTTTTAATCTTATTGAATTAAAGTATGCCAAAAACATTAAAAAACCCAAAAATCTTTACTTTTAAAAACCGCGCTTTGATTTGACAAATTTTAAAATTTTGTCGAGGGACAGACTAGGACAACGATCCGAAACGCCCTCGCTCCTAAAGGAAAACAAAATTTTTAAAATTTAATTAATTATAAGTTTTATAAAGTATAAGGTTTTATAAAAAAAAAAACTGAAATCACTGTAGCCGGCACCCCATGCGATCGCATGGGGTTTGCACTTGGAACCCATGCGATCGCATGGGGACCAAATGCAGGCCTGATACATACAGCAGCTCGGTTCTGCCTCAACACAAACACACACATACATTCACGAAACTCACCCAAAAATTCACCAATTATCGCCATTTTTCCACCGTAATTCATCAAAATTCTTGCTGTAATCATGCCTAGATTCTCATTCTTCAGCAAATTGGTAAAAATTACACCCCTAAACTCTATAAATTCCTAGTTTTTGTGATAATTACTAATTTTTTACCTAATGCAATTTTGTTAATTTCTAGTGTAATTAGTGTTAAATTGTTAGTATTTTATGCATGTATAACCTAGATTGATGCTATTTAACATGATTTGAAGCCAAAAACTTCAAAAATTTTAGAAATCTAGGGTTTGTGTTCTTGAGCAATTTGGGGCTTTTTGATATAAACAGGTTATGGCCGATTTTTGTCATGAATTATTACTAAATTGAGTAGTGTAACATGTTTAGATAGTTAAATGATCCAAACAATGATCCTAAACATGATTTTTGGAGATTAAAGTGGACTTTTTAAGTCCAAAATTCATGAACTTGATTAATTTGATATATTTGCCATTTGAGACTTGTTTAATTATTAGTAATGAATATTTTGACATGTTATTTGAGTTAAATGCTTATAAATTTTGTATACATTTTCATATGTGCTTATTTGAAAAGTGTAGAATTGTGAAAAATTGTGAAAATGTGTATAAGTTTAATTTTGATTTAACATGTTATAGTGATTGTTTTAAGTTGTTATTTTGCTAACACTAATGCATATTTGGAGGCACAAATTTTGTGTTTAATGTGTTTTGCAGAAAGCCGATACTGGAGGTTCAGGAGCATCATCATCTAGACGACCAGCACCAGCACCAGAACCAGAACCAGAACCAGAAATGCAACACGAACAAGAACCACAACAGGAACAACAACAGCAGCTTGATCAGCACATACCTTATTATGATCCGGTACAGTTTGTTGATGAATTCATAGTATTCCCAATGAGGCCTCCAGTAGAATTCCCAACGATTCCTGAGCACACTCTACATCCTAATCTGAGATTTGATAGAAGATGGAGAGATTACGAGACATATCAAAGGAACAAATTCAAATTGGTAACAAAAAATGTAGAGGTGCCAAGGGTAATCGATTGGGCCCCTTTGGAAACGGTCCATCTAGCTGACCGTGTTAGACAGCTTTTAGTTCAAAGGTATGGCAGTTCTTCTTTTACAGATTGGGAACGTCTTTTCACCATTCGTAGACCTGTATATAAGGAATGGTGTGTTGAGTTGATGAGTACTGTATCACTTGATACAAATATAGTTAGAATAGATGATAGAAGATTTCTTAGGTTTATCCTTGGCGGTAGGATGTACAGAATGTCCATGCTGGACATGGCCAGGGCCTTACAGATATATACTCCTGGTGAGTTGCTATTACCCGATTGTACAAACTTGATTCATTATGGTGAACGGGTAGATAGTAACTTTGACGCCGACGCCATTTGGAGGCGTATGTCACATTTTGATGTTTTTACACGAGCAGGAGGACACTCCTATACACATATTGACAGAGCCGAGCTTCGTATTATTCATAGATTTTTGGCTAACTCGATTACACAAAGAGGTCATAATAAAGAAAAAATTACCTTATATGATTTATTCTACCTAAAGTGTATTCGGGATCCTAGAAGCTTTGTCAATATCCCTTACTGTGTTGCTTTTTATTTATCTAAAATGGTAGAGGGAATGCAGGACGGGAGTATAATAGGAGGAAGTATTTTTGTTACTCTCATTGGAGAGTATTTAAGTGTTGATAGGAACCAATGGGGTCCGTTACAGATTTGTAGAGAACAGGTTGAGCCCTTAGGATTGAAAGTTTATGTGGGTGCTAAGGTATTGAAAAGTAGACGTAACCAGGCAGTACCCTATGAGGGATCTCATCCTCAGGTAGAGAGAGGCTCAGACGAGAAAATGGAGGAGGCGGAAGAAATTAGGGATGTCTTTCGAGATGCTATTCTTGACGTCCACGTTCGTATAGATGAGGAAGCAATGACGAACGCGGCAAGACATAGTATGTATGAGCAGTGGAACTCCGAGCGAGTATACGAGGATTATAGGCGACGCCAACACGATAGCTGGTTAGTTCATCAGCACCAAATCATGAGCCAGCTATCATATCAGGTACCAAATAACTATGTACCTACGCGACCTGCTCATTTTCCGCCACATAGCCCCGATATCCGACCACCCTTTAACCGGTATGACTATAACCAAGCCTATCAGAACACCTATAACCAACAATGGAACCCACCCGATGAGATGAACTGGAACCCCTATCCAGATGGATTTAGTTCCATTTGGTTATTTTTATGATTTTTATGTTTTTATCTTTTGACTTTTTCATGTTTAAACTTATGTTATTGGATATATTTGTGTAATTTTTATTATTTTATTATTATTGTGTACTAATATTTCATATTTAGAATTTGAAAGTGGGATATTAAGTCCCATTTCAAATTGCCATGCATGATTATATTTGTATGTATGTATATTGTCGATTGTACAAAACAGGGTAAAACAGCGCATTTTCAAAGACTGGCATTAAGTTCAGCAAAAGCTACTAATTTTGACGACAAGATGACAAATAAATGTGATGTAACAACAGACGAAATGAACAAATGATATGCACCATTTATCATTCAGCAAACAAACGCCAATATGTTTGGAAACTTTGGTAAAATTTAATCATTTCTACGCTAATCACCCTCAATAATTTAAATTGTACTGATTTCTTGCAAATGAGGGCATTGCAAGATCTTAAGTGTGGGAAGGGGTTAAATTCTTTCGGATTTTTAAAATTTTTATCTTTATACACTTGGTTACCATTAAAAATACTAGTAACGTAGTAGTTGTATTAGAATCTAGTGCTCTCTGATAATAAAGAACAACCCTAGTCTTATATACTGACTACCCAATTCTAGTAAAATTTTTCAAAATTTTCAATTAAATGAACTCAAAATCATGTTTATACATATTTATGAACGATAAAACTAGGTGTTAACACCGAAATTATTGTTACCTCGGAAAGGACATAAATTGAGAAACAAACCAAAATGTTAAAATTCATTTAAAATGGAATAGAGAACAATAAAAAGGAAAATAAAAGCCAAGTGTGGGAAAAATTACCAAGTTATCTTAAACATATGTCACATATTTCTGTAACAAATAACTGAAAATACTTTTGCTTTAGACTAAACTAAACTATTTTACCCGATGAAAGAAAAGAAGAGATGGATCTACACGATGAATCAATTCCATCATTAAAAGGAAGTAAAGTCTTCCGAAAAAGAAACGCGCTTCTTGAGTTAGGTCATGAAGTTGTCGTCCAGACCAGCTGTAGGTTGACGAAAAACCTAGAAAAGTCATCACTAAAATCAGCAGGAAATCCACGGACCTTAGCATCAAACAGGGTCGCCAAGTGGTCAGATTTATCCTAACCATGAGAAGGATTTATCTCGTAAAATAGGGGGCACCGTGCAAATTAGCTGGATAAGACTAATGAATCAGATCCCCAGAAAGGATAATCTCCTTAAAGATTAAAATTCAGCTTTTAAGCCTGATATTACTCAATCCTAGAGATTGACCTTAAAGATTGAGAATTCAAACTCATGGAATTCAATGATATCTAAACTCGAGCTTGAACGAGAAAATATTTTGATCAAAATTACAAACCGATTTGTTTTCTGAAAACCCTATTTTCAATGCGTTCATTACCATTGAACGTAAAATCCTAGGAATTCACCTGGAATTCATTAGGTCACCTGAACCAAATCGGGTGTCAACCGTAAGAACGGTGGTTGCATAGCATGGTCGAAGACAGGACCTTGTACCAGCCCAAAAAATCATAAGGGTGAGCTTTACTATTGCTCCTACCAAGGATAATAATTGCGTCCGACACGTTATATACCATAATTAAAAGCATGTCAGGGGACATTGCCTTAACAGTTGCTTGTTCAACGCTTTCCTTTACAACCGGACGGTAGTTTATCGAAAGGTAATATACGGGACAAGTAAACTGGACGTGTTGCTTTCCTAATACAAGGTTAGCAAGTGGGTGACACAAAACCGCAAGTTTTGAGCTAAAATTTTCAAATCTGAAACCCACCAAGCCCACAAAAATATTTTGCAAACACCGGTGAAGGGTTATTCCGGAAAACTTATCTAGGGTAAAAACTAGATTTAATTTTCAAAAGATCAAATGTTTTTATAAAGATCCAATTTCCTTAATGGATCTAAATTTTTATATAGTCATATGGGACTGTAAACCACATCGTTACTACCATTGTTTATACCGCCGTATAGAAATCACTGATGTACAAAGTGTGAAGAATAAAGAAGTGATTCTTGTATTTCAAGACTATATTGCTTGAGGACAAGCAACGCTCAAGTGTGGGAATATTTGATAATACTAAAAACGAACATATAATTCATAGCATTATTCCTCAAGAAAGACAAGCTTTTAGTTGCAATTGTTCTATTTACAAGTAATATTCGTTTAAATAATAAAAGGTGAAGACAAAAGACAGATTCGACGAATTGAAGACGCAAACGACCAAAAAGCTCAAAAGTACAAAATACAATCAACGAGGTTCCAATTATTGATAAGAAACGTCTCAAAATTACAAGAGGTCAAGATTCAAAACAAAAAGTACAAGATATTAAATTGTACGCAAGGACGTTCGAAAATCCGGAACCGGGACCAGAGTCAACTCTCAACGCTCGACGCAATGGACTAAAAATTACAAGTCAACTATGCACATAAATATAATATAATATTTAAATAATTCTTATAATTATTTAATATATTATATTTATTTATAAAACCGTCGGCAGAAGAAAACAACCAAATGTGAGCCTCCCCAGCTGGCCATGTGATCGCATGGCCTTGAAGAGCAAAGCTCATGCGATCGCATGAGCTCCTTTTTCAGTTCACAGGCCTATAAATTCGCAGTTTGGTGAACGTAAAATTCATCCTATCTCTCTATCTTACAAACGTAATATATATATATATATTATAATTTTAATTTTAATTTTAATTTTAATTTTTATTTTAATTCTAATAATAAGGGTATGTTAGCGAATGTTGTAAGGGTGTAAGTCGAAATTCTGTCCGTGTAACGCTACGCTATTTTTAGTCATTGTAAGTTATGTTTAACCTTTTTAATTTAATGTATCGTAGCTAAGTTATTATTATGCTTATTTAATCCGAAGTAATCATGATGTTGGGCTAATTACTAAAATTGGGTAATTGGGCTTTGTACCATAATTGGGGTTTGGATAAAAGAACGACACTTGTGGAAATTAGACTATGGGCTATTAATGGGCTTTATATTTGTTTAACTAAATGATAGTTTGTTAATGTCAATATAAATATTTACAATTGGGCGTCCCTATAAATAACCATTTACACTCGATCGGACACGATGGGCAGGGTATTTATATGTACGAATAATCGTTCATTTAACCGGACACGGGAATGGATTAATAGCCACTAGAATAATTAAAACAGGGGTGAAATTATGTACAAGGACACTTGGTATAATTGATAACAAAATATTAAAACCTTGGGTTACACTCAGTCGACATCCTGGTGTAATTATTAAACAAAGTATTAAAATCTTGTTACAGTTTAAGTCCCCAATTAGTTGGAATATTCAACTTCGGGTATAAGAATAATATGACGAGGACACTCGCACTTTATATTTATGACTGATGGACTGTTATGGACAAAAACCAGACGGACATATTAAATAATCCAGGACAAAGGACAATTAACCCATGGGCATAAAACTAAAATCAACACGTCAAACATCATGATTACGGAAGTTTAAATAAGCATAATTCTTTTATTTCATATTTAATTTCCTTTATTTTATATTTAATTGCACTTCTAATTATCGCATTTTTATTTATTGTTATTGTATTTAATTGCACTTTTAATTATCGTACTTTTTAATTATCGCAAGTTTATTTTATCGCACTTTTATTATTCGCAATTTCATTATCGTTATTTACTTTACGCTTTAATTTAAGTCTTGTATTTATTTTTAATATTTTACATTTGGTTTTAACTGCGACTAAATTTTTAAAATCGACAAACCGGTCATTAAACGGTAAAAACCCCCCTTTATAATAATAATATTACTTGTATATATATTTGTATTTCTATAAAAGTAAGCTAATATAGCGTTAAGCTTTGTTTAAAGATTTTCCCTGTGGAACGAACCGGACTTACTAAAAACTACACTACTGTACGATTAGGTACACTGCCTATAAGTGTTGTAGCAAGGTTTAAGTATATCCATTCTATAAATAAATAAATATCTTGTGTAAAATTGTATCGTATTTAATAGTATTTCCTTGTAAAATTTAATAGTATTTTATATACACCTCGCGAAACATCAACCACCACCAACAACATCCTCACCGCAAGCCTCAACATCACAATATGTACCTTTAACATCAACGTCATACGCATCGTAGTTACCAAGAAATACCAGCAACAATAACCGATGAAGTATTAACTCATTTCCCCTGAAGAAATTTTATGTATATTTAATATATATGAATTTTGAAATCAAAATAAATCTTTTTGTACTAAGATATTACGTGTGAATCTTAACTGGCAGGTACTACTCGGTTAGTTCATATTACTAATATGCTATACATCCTTCATTAATGACTTAACAATCGTTAACTACAATCTCTGTTTCAACTCAATGAATTCCATTTCCTAATAAACCAAGTGTATTATTCAATTACATAATTGATTTTACATTTTCATTTTCGATGTACTCGAAACTTTCCAGAAAACGTCATCTGTGCCTTGTAAGGTTCACAAAAATTCCACGAGCATCAACATCCTTCACCAAGGAATATCAATAAGAATAAATAATGAAGTATTGATTTCATTAGTGAAATACTCCGCGAAGATTAGGTAATCTCTAATGTTTTGGAGATTATTCATTTCTAATTCAAGCCAAAAATCAAATAAGCTTAATATGTTATTAACTCATTAAATCTGTATTACATCTGAAGAAAATATACATACAGATATTTTCATAAAGACTGTAACAAAAATTCTTTGTACAAAGTATTAATTGTGAAAAAAAAAATTTACGGGTAGGTAGTACCCGGGAAATATTTAAGTTTGCAATTAATATGTTACACTGTACATTCTTCAACTTTGATTCAAAAATTATTAACAATACTCACAACGATATACAATCATTTTCATACAAATTCAATTACATATTCTGATATTGACGGATCAGAATCCAAGTCAAGATTTAACAAGTGACATCATTCTTAGATCTCTACATCTTTCAAAGATATACTTTGACTTCAAAACTATGCAAGATCCTTTAGCATTGTTTTTACCGAAAATAACCTTGCAATTCCTTTTCAAAGTATCTAGTATTATCAACCATTCAACCAGTCAACGATGACCTTTCAGACTTATAATTTTGGCATATACGTTTTTGTTATTGGGGAACCTTTCATGTTGCACCACATTAACAGTAAAGGTACCAGCAAATTCATTAATCTGTGACGTAAAGTCTCTCCGAAAAACCATTATAATTGTTCATTGAAACCCTATCATGTACTCATCCACATCTTGTAACGGTAATTGCCATACCAACTACCAGAAATTAGCAATCAGTATTTCGAATTTCGCAGCGATTCTACGCCAACAGTTATATATATACATATAATGTCTATCTTTTAGACTTACATACTTCGAATGTGAAGTTTCTGAAAAACATCCTAAACTATGAACTAGTTCTCTGAAATTGGAACAATGCTGATGAAGCAGCAAAAACTGTAAACGACCTTAACAGTCAAAAGTTTGATGATAAAGAATGGTAAGGTGGTAAAGCTGAGAAAAAGAGAAGATTTAAAACTGGAAAACGGATTGAGCAGACCATGAAGGAGGCTGTGGACAAATCATAAGGAAGAAATCTACCTTCAAAGGATCCAAATGATTCAGTGTCTGCTAAAATCATTAGCAAACACCTTACTCCTCATTCTAAACCTTCACAGACAAACTTTCCGCATCATTCTTTGATTCCAGATATTCTGAAATTCTAAGATATCATCGTATCTTTCATTATAAATATCCTCGATATTTTTGGAGATATCTTCATAACTATTCTTATCTGAAACCATTCATCTCTTCGCGCTATCTGTGTTACATCATAAAAGAAACTATTTTATTTTCTAAATTCTGAAACCTTCAAGTTTAAAATATGAATGTTTTGAAGTAGTGTTGGGAATTGAAGCATGAATTAGTATAATATAATGACACTTGATCAACGTGATTATATTACAGTAAGTCATGCTGAGTTTCTAATGGAATGTGATAAAGGTTCACAGATCCCACCCTCATCATGAACCATGTTACATAACTCTTTCATTCTATATAATCTCTAAATATATCAAGAAAATATATTTCTTGATGATTCGGTCTTTTTCGGATATTCTGGTAATTTGACAAATCAAGATCGTGCCATTACAATTCCCTTCTTAGAACATTAACTATGTTCATCCAAAACTCCATACCTACGAATTCTGGACCATTATTCGCTTGACTTAAAGTCGGAAAGAGACAATGAAAGCATGAAGCTCTGAAATATAATGGAAAATATAAAGCCCTATAACAGCCCCGAAATTACAAATCGTGTATATCAATGCGTATAGCAATATAAAAACACGGGAGAATGAAAAACACTATAACCCCAAGGTAATGGTAGAAGAAAATAATTTTCTCTGGTGGTAGATGAAAAAGAAGAATGACAGATATGAAAGTTAGGAGTATATCAAGAATCAGAACGGGATGAAGCATTTTCACAATCTATTAAGAAGTATTAAATAAAGAAAAAGATTATAGGAGTGGTGAAAATAAATGAAACGGAAGAGGTCAATTTATAGCAAAATATCAGACATAGCAATCGAGGCAGATTACGCATTTAATCAAAGAAAATCCTAATTTCTGCAAATTCCGAAGAATCAAATCTTATTTAGATTATGAAGATTTTCTATTCCTTAAATTCCGGAAATCAATCGTTAATATGTCAAGAGTTAAGACGAATCTCTATTCTTCATTTCACTCTTTTACGATAACTTCTCTCATACGCTTCAAATAATCGGATTGTTTTATCCATATTATTCAACGGTGATAAAACTCTATTTATCAACACATATACATCATGAAAACATTTTTATTGTTAGTCATGACGACCTCACTCAAATTTCGGGACGAAATTTCTTTAACGGGTAGGTACTGTGATGACCCGGAAATTTCTGACCAAATTTAAACTTAATCTTTGTATGATTAACATTTCCGACACGATAAGCAAAGTCTGTAAAACTGAATCTCAAAATTTTTGAACTACTTTCATATATTCAAATACCTTTCGGTTATTCTTGACGATTCGCGAACAATTATATGTATATAGATACATATATATATACTATAACTTGAAAATGTAACAATGTATTAATTGTTTGATACCGTACATTAAACTTATTGGTTTAAATATTTATTTGAATATATATGATAAGTTGGAATATTAATTATATGAATAACTTGCGACGTATATTTAAAATGTGTTTATGAATGTTGAAAATATATATTAACTTGGTCATAAAAAGATTTGTTATTATATATATATTAACAAATAGCGAGACAATGATTTATAGAAGTAAATGACCAAAACACTCGAAAGTTTAAGATACACTTTGAATGATATAGTTTATTGATAATTTAAGACTATATTTTGACAAAGGTACGAGTCACAAAACGTAAATTGCGAGTTTTCTAAGCGTACAAAAATGCGTTCGAGAAACCGGAACTGGGACATAAGTCGAGTGACAACGTACGAGTCATCGGAACGAAAATTACAAGTCAACTATGCACATGAATTTAATATAATATATAATTAATTATTTAAATTATATATATTATATAATAATATGTCGACAAACAAGAAAACAAAAACATTTTGAGCTGGATCAGGCGGCCATGCGATCGCATGGAAAATACACTAAAAACCCATGCGATTGCATGGGCATCAGATTCCAAAAAGTTGCCTATAAAAGGCCAGTTTCTGCTCGAGTTTAAATTTCACATATACTACTCCCTCTAATATTATTATTATTTATTATTTATATTAATATTATTAATATTATTATTATTAATATTATTATTATTAAGATTATTATTTTAATTTATTTTATTATTATTATTAGTAGTATTATTATTATTACTAATTATATCACTTAAAATACTACGACGAGGTCATGAGGGTGTCACTTTCAAAATGGGTTTTCAAGCGGGATAGAGCTAAGAAAACTATGGGTTATTACTAAGGAGGTTTTGAGTATTGTTCAAGTGTTTTGCTCGTAAGTCAAACTAGTATTTATCATCTCCGTTGCGTCTACATACTTTCCTACAATATTGAATCACAATATTGATACGTTGAGATCTACGGTTAATTTTGCATTCCGAGTTTCGGTCACTTTTTGGTAAATGACCTTATGTGCTGCTAAGGTGAGTTTCATTTGCCCTTTTTACCCTTTACATTTTTGGGCTGAGAATACATGCAAATGCTTTATTAACTGTTTTACAATATTTATATGCGTGAGTTTCATTTGCTCCCTTTTTAATTGCTTTTTCAATATATATTTTTGGGCTGAGAATACATGCAATTTATTTTAAACGCAATGGATACAAGTACATACTAAATTCTACACTTAGTTTGAACCGAAAATCCCTTAGCTTTGGTAACTAGTAACTGCCGGTTATAAGAACCGGTGGGCGCGAGTAGTAGTATATGGATCCATAGGGCTTGATATCCCCGTCCGAGCTAGAGCACTAGCCTTTTAACGGACGTATGCTATTTGAGAAGCGTACACGTTGGTTTGCGTGTATTATTAAAATGATTATACAAAGGGTACAAAATATATATATGTTAAGTTTAGTTACCAGGGTGCTCAATTTCGTAGAATATTTTGATAAACGTTTCTGGATGAAACAACTGAAAACTTGTGATTCACCTTTATATACAGATTATGCCCAACATTAAAACTATGAACTCACCAACCTTTGCGTTGACACTTTTAAGCATGTTTATTCTCAGGTTTCTAGAAGTCTTCCGCTGTTTGCTTATATGTGATACAAGCTATGTGCATGGAGTCATACATGCTTTATTCAAGAAAACTTTGCATTCACAAAATCATCACCGTGTATCTTATTTTGACTTCATTGTCAACGGATGTATTATGGTAAACTATTATTTATGGCGATTGTCTATATGTAGAAATCATCAAACGTTGAAAACCTTAGAAATTGATATTCATTTATTGTGTACCTTTTGAAAAGAATGTAATGTTTACAAAACGTATCATATAGAGGTCAAATACCTCGCAATGAAATCGATGAATGACGTGTTCGTCCATATGGATTTGGAGCGATCGTCACAGAAAATCAAAATCCGCAGCGAAAAGAAGAGCACGACACCTTGAAAGATGTCACAAATGCGAAAAATGGTCACACGAAGGTAAATGTTCAAATAATCAAACATATTCAAATACCGAATTCGTTACTTTATGCAGAGAAGGACCGTTCATATGTTTCGAAGAAAAATCGTTGAATGCTCGAGGTTACGCCTATGTAGCTATGGAAAACCAATTAGTCCGACTATCTTATGAGTGGGCTAAAACAGGTCACTGAGAATTCTTTCTCATAGGTAAGTATGTACAGTTTTTATTTTTATTTTTATTGCTTTTAACCTTTTCATAATAAACGCTAAATCGTTCGCTATAAAGTATTAAATTGATACTCAATAAAATAACGTTTTGCGACCGAAATTATTGATATCATACAAAAATTTATTACATCACTGCGAAATTTACCGTTTATTCTTAAGGTATAAATATCTTTAATCAATCAACCCAAAATATTTCAAAAATTCGTCAAGAGTAAAACTAGGTAATATAGCCGAAATTACTTTACCGAAAAGAGGGGCGTATATTTTTGATAATATTTGATTAATTAAAGTGGGATAAAAGACCAAAAATATTTTTAATTTTATTTTTACTTTGTTTTTAAAATTAATAAATAAATATTAAATTATTATTATAAACTTTTTAAAATAAATATATTTAAGTTTGTAAATATTTAAAAAATTAATATTTTTAATATAAGTTTGTATGTATAAAAACAAAAATATAAGTTTGGTGTGAATTTTTAATTTTAATAATATGAATTTTTAATTTTATGCATATTAAATTTAAGTTTGGTGTGAATTTAAAAACAAAAATTTACTTTATTTCGTTAAGTTAAAAATGTGATTTTTAAAATTCGTCGTGAGTTGAAAACTAGGTCGTTGAACCGAAATTGCTCTACCCAAGGGAGGGACGAGAACTTTTATTATCATTATTTTTAATCTTATTAAATTAAAGTATGCCAAAAATAATTAAAAAAAAAAACCGCACTCGCGGTACTTTGTGGGTTCTACATCCGCACTCACAGAGGTCTGGAATCCCAGACCAGATAAACTGGTCGAACAGACCCGTTTCCACACACCCCATCTCATTTTTTACGAAAAACCCACAAAATCACTCCCAAAATCGCGATTTTTCACCGATAAACATCAAATTTTTTGCTAAAATCATGTTGAGAAGAATGCTACCAAGAAGTTTTTCAAGGAAATCGGTAATTTTTACACCTAAACACTCTTTAATTCGAATTATTAGTGTTCTTGAACAAAAATATACCTAATTTGATTTTGATGATTTCTAGTGTAATTGTGCTTAAATTGATTGTATATTATGCTTGTATAACCTAGATTGATGCTATTTAACATGATTAGAAGCCTTAAACTTCAATTTTTGAGTAATCTAGGGTTTGTGTTTTTGAGCAAAATTGGGGCTTTTTGACATAAACGGGTTATGGCCGAATTTTTTTGTTAGTTTATACTAAATTGAGTAATGTAACATGTTTAGGTTGCTAAATGATCAAAACTTTGATCTTAAACATGATTTTCAAGTATTAAAGTAGACTTTTTGAATAAAAAATGCATGAACTCAATTTAATTGATATGAATGTCATTTGGAACTTGTTTAATTGCTAGTTATGATTATTTTGACATGTTATTTGAGATAAAAGCTAAAGAACATTGTATACATTTTCATATATGTTTATTTGTAAAAGTGTAGAATTGTTAATATTGTGAAAATGCATATAAACTTTAAAATAGATTAAACATGTCATTATAATTGTTTTGAATTATGATTTTGCTAACACTAATGCATATCTGGATGCACAAAAATTGTGTTTAATATGTTTTGCAGACTGAAAGGGGTGAATCTTCATCCGCATCTCAGGCTCACAATGCTCCTCTTGAGAATGCAGAAGAACAGGAGATTAACGACCTATATAGACAAAATCTACCGCATCAATTCATTTCATATTCAAATATAGAGTTGGCAGATTTACATCCTAATTTAAGGTTTGATCGACATTGGATAGATTATCCAAAATACCAGAGGAACTTGCACACACTTCAGTCTAATGTTGTTGAAGTACCTAGAGTAATAGATTGGGAACCGTTAGAAACAGTCGGATTGGCCGGTCCAATCAGAGAATTACTTACACAAAGGTATGGTAATTCTACTTTTACTGATTGGGAACGTTTGTTTAATATACGTAGGCGTGTATATAGAGAATGGTGTGTGGAGTTATTATGTAGTATTGAAATAAATGATCGGGTATCCACTTTAATCGATCGTACCTTTATTAGATTTTTATTAGGAGGTGTGATGCACCATATGTCTCTACTAGACATGGCTCAGGCTTTGTGTATATATACGCCTGAGGAACTAGCATCTACTGATTGTCAAGGGTTGATACTTAATGGTAGGAGGGTTGATGAAAATTTTGATATGAATGAAATATGAAGTAGAATGACTAGGCATAACTGATTTCGTGGGGGGAATAACTCTTATACTGATATTGATAGAGCTGAGCTAAGAGTAATCCATAGGTTCTTAGCAAACTCGATTACACAGCGAGGTAAGAACAAAGAGAAAGTAAATGAGAATGATTTATTTTATCTCATGTGTATTCGAGACCCACAGATCGCTGTGAGTATACCTTATTGTGTGGGTTATTATTTATCATCTATAGTTAAGAGTATACTGCCTAATGGGATAATAGGAGGTGGTATCTTTGTTACCCTAATTGCTGAGTATCTCGGTGTCGATAGAAATCGGGGGGATTAATAATTGCAGCACCGGAACCCCGTGATACAATTAGTTTGAAAGTATATCATGGTGCTAAGGTTTTAAAGAAATGACATAACGCCACAGCACCATATGATGGCCCACATCCACAAGTCGAAAGAGATCAGCAGCAAAGTAACGCAGGAGGGGGGAATGAGATGACAGAAATGCAACTTTTTATGGCTCATCATGAGTATGAAATGGCTAGACAATGAGCATTTCAATATTGACAGTATCATCAAAACCAAATCATAAGTCATCGTGCACACATAAATGTAACTTACATTGCGACTCCAATGCCCGTATTTCCTCCCTGGACTATACAGACCCGACCACCGTACCCTACATATGACCCAGCTCAAGCATTCTACAGTACATACGGCTATGAATGGGATCCCTACTGGCACCATCCTTATCAACCCTGATTTTCTTTTATTTTTATTTTTATTTATTTGGTAACTTGTAATTTTATACTTTTAATATTTCTTTTGATGGTTTAATAGTTTTTATAATTTTCTAACTTTTCTTATTAGATTTTTAATAATTTTTGAATGTGGGGTGATATACCCAACTTCAGAAATATGTATATATATGTTTGTAGTTTATCTCATGTACAAAACAGGGTAAAACGGCGCATTTTCAAAGATTGGCATTAAGTTCAGCAAAAGCTACTAATTTTGACGACAACACGAAAAACAAATGTGACGTAACAACAAGACGGAATGAACAAATGATGTGCACCATTTATCATTCAGCAAACAAACGCCAAAATGTTTGGAAACTTTGGTAAAATTTAATCAATTTTCTACGCTAATCACCCTCAATAATTTAAATTGTTACTGATTTCTTGCAAATGAGGGCATTGCAAGATCTTAAGTGTGGGAAGGGGTTAAATTCTTTTGGATTTTTAAAATTTTAACTTATACACTTGGTTACCATTAAAAATACTAGTAATGCAGTAGTTGTATTAGAATCTAGTGCTCTCTGATAATAAAGAACAGCCCTAGTCTTATATACTGACTACCCAATTCTAGTAAAATTTTTCAAAATTTTCAATTAAATAAACTCAAAATCATGTTTATACATATTTATGAACGATAAAACTAGGTGTTAACACCTAAATTATTGTTACCTCAGAAAGGACATAAATTGAGAAACAACCCAAAATGTTAGAATTCATTTAAGAATGGAATAGAGGAGAATAAAAAGGCAAAGAAAGGAAAATAAAAGCCAAGTGTGGGAAAAGTTTACCAAGTTTTTTTAAAAGCATATATCACATATTTTGTACAAATAACAAAAAGATACTTTTGTTTTGGACTAAACTAATCAGTTTTACCCGATTTACTGTAATATATTTGAAAGAAAGATGGATCTACACGATGAATCAATTCCATTATTAAAAGGAAGTAAAGTCTTCTGAAAAAGACACGCGCTTCTTGATTTAGGTCAAGAAGTTGTCGTCCAGACCAGCTGTAGGTTGACGAAAAATCTAGAAAAGTCATCTCTAAAATCAGCAGGAAATCCACGGACCTCAGCATCAAACAGGGTCGCCAAGTGGTCAGACTTATTCTAACCATGAGAGGATCTGTCTCGTAAAATGGGGAGGACGCCGTGCAAATTAGCTTGATAAGACTAATGAATCAGACCCCCGGAAAGGATAATCTCCTTAAAGATCAAAAATCAGCTTTTAAGACTGATATTACTCAATCCTAGAGATTGAACTTAAAGATTGAGAATTACAAACTCATGGAATTCGATGATATCTAAACTCGAGCTTGAACGAGAAAATATTTTGATCAAAATTACAAACCAATTTGTTTTCTGAAAACCCATTTAATGCGTTCATTACCATTGAACGTAAAATCCTAGGAATTAACCTGGAATTCATTAGGTCACCTGAACCAAATCGGGTGTCAACCGTAAGAACGGTGGTTGCATAGCATGGTCGAAGACAGGACCCTATGCCAGACCGAAAAACCATAAGGGTGAGCTTTACTATTGCTCCTACAAAGGATAGTAATTGCATCCGACATGTTATAGACCATAATTAAAAGCATGTCAGGGGACATTGCCTTAACAGTTGCTTGTTCAACGCTTTCCTTTACAACCGGATGGTAGTTTACTGAAAGGTAATATACGGAGCAAGTATACTGGACGTGTTGCTTTCCCAATACAAGGTTAGCAAGTGGGTGACACAAAACCACAAGTTTTGAGCTAAAATTTTCAAATTTAAAACCCACCAAACCCACAAAAAACAATTTGCAAACACCGGTGAAAGGTAATTCCGAAAAACTTATCTAGGGTAAAAGCAAGATTGTATTTTCAAAAGATCAAATGTTTTCATAAAGATCCAATTTCCTTAAGGATCTAAATTTTCATAGTCATGTGGGACTGTAAACCACAACGTTACTATCATTGTTTATACCGCCATATAGAAATCACTGATGTACAAAGTGTGAAGAATAAAGAAGTGATTCTAGTATTTGTATTTCAAGACTATATTGCTTGAGGACAAGCAACGCTCAAGTGTGGGAATATTTGATAATGCTAAAAATGAACATATATTTCATAGCATTGTCCCTCAAGAAAGACAAGCTTTTAGTTGCAATTGTTCGATTTACAAGTGATATTCGTTTAAATAATAAAAGGTGAAGACAAAAGACAGATTCGACGATTTGAAGACGCAAACGACCAAAAAGCTAAAAAGTATATAGTACAATCAAAGTGGTTCAAATTATTGATGAGAAACGTCTCAAAATTACAAGAGTACAAGAGCAAAATGCAAAGTACAAGATATTAAATAGTACGCAAGGACGTTCGAAAATCCGGAACCGAGACATGAACCACCTTTCAGTGCGCGATGCAACGGACCAAAAATTACAAGTCAAATATGCACAAGAATATAATATAATATATATATATATATATAATTATATATATATTATATATATATATATATTAAAAAAATACAGTATCCCACGTTTAAATCAAGAGATGAGCTGTAATCTATACCTCCGCACTCGCGAAACTTTTGTGAACAAAATATCCGCACTCGCGGAGGTCTACAGTGAAATGTGGGGCTATAAAAGTCGCGCATTCTGATCGAATTTTTTACATCTTTTTCTATTTCCTACTCTATATACATAATATATGTATCAATTATCACTCCAAATATTAATCTCAATTTGTAATTTTAATTTTAAGTTAGTGATAATAATAAGGTTAGGTTAGTTTAATGTTTTAAGGTTTTGTAAGTCGAAAATATGTCCGTGTACCGCTACGCTAATAACACCCACTGTAAGTTATGTTTAATTTTGTTGTTAAATTAATGTCTCGTAGCTAAGTTATTATTATGCTTATTTAAATTGAAGTAATCATGATGTTGGGCTAAATATTAAAGACGGGGTAATTGGGCTTTGTACCATAATTGGGGTTTGGACAAATGAACGACACTTGTGGAAATTAGACTATGGGCTATTAATGGGCTTTATATTTGTTTAATTAAATGATAGTTTGTTAATTTAATATAAAGATTTACAATTGGACGTACCTATAAATAATCATATACACTCGATCGGACACGATGGGCGGGATATTTATAAGTACTAATAATCGTTCATTTAACCGGACACGGGAATGAATTAATAGTTAATGGACTTATTAAAATAGGGGTGAATTATGTACAAGGACACTTGGCGTAATTGTTAACAAAGTATTAAAACCTTGGGTTACACGCAGTCGATATCCTGGTGTAATTATTAAACAAAGTATTAAGACCTTGTTACAGTTTAAGTCCCCAATTAGTTGGAATATTTAACTTCGGATATAAGGATAATTTGACGAGGACACTCGCACTTTATATTTATGACTGATAGACTGTTATGGACAAAAACCAGACGGACATATTAAATAATTCAGGATAAAGGACAATTAACCCATGGGAATAAACTAAAATCAACACGTCAAACATCATGATTACGGAAGTTTAAATAAGCATAATTTATTTATTTCGTATTTAATTGCACTTTTAATTATCGCACTTTTATTTATTGTCATTGTATTTAATTGCACTTCTAATTATCGTACTTTTTAATTATCACAATTTTATTTTATCGCACTTTTATTTATCGCAATTTCATTATCGTCATTTAATTTACGCTTTAAAATTAAGTTATTTTTAATATTTTACATTAGGTTTTAACTGCGACTTAAGTTTTAAAATCGACAAACCGGTCATTAAATGGTAAAAAAAACTCCTTTTTATAATAATAATACTACTTATATATTTTTTTTTATTTTTACAATTATAAGTTAAAACTAATATAGCGTTAAACTTGGCTAAGTTCCCTGTGGACGAACCGAACTTACTAAAAACTACAATACTGTACGATTAGGTACACTGCCTATAAGTGTTGTAGCAAGGTTTAGGTATATCCACTCTATAAATTAATAAATAACTTGTGTAAAATTGTATTATATTTAATAGTTTTTCGTAGTAAAAATATAACTATTTTATATACACCTCGCATAACATCAATTATATTCGTAATAATAACAGTAATAATTAATATTCATATTACTTACTAATAATAATGATACTAATAATAATAACATAATAATAATAATACTAATAATAATACTAATAATAATAATATTAAAAATGATAATACTACTAGTTTTTCTAAATGATAGTACTAATAATAATAATGATAATATCGTAATTTACATTAATGAAGTTAATGATACCAATCATAATAATAACTAGCCAAAATGACCATAATTAATGATATAACAACAATAATAACACTTAATAATAATAACAATAATAATAATAATAATAATTATAATAATAATAATAATAATAATAATAATAATAATAATAATAATAATAATAATAATAATAATAATAATAATAACAATACTAATTACAATAACAATAATTATAATTATAATAATAATAAAAATAAGCGAATAAAAGTGTATACCCTTTTTAATTGTTTTTCTAAAAAGAAATGCACTGGACCGGGTTCGAACCCTTGGCCTCCCATTTAGCCAAAACACCCTCACGCCACATTACAGAGTTAAAAAAAGAGAATAAAAGTGTATACCCTTTTTAATTACATGAGTTAAATTCCAAAACTTTCGAGACCCAACATTACAGACTTTGCTTATCATGTCGAAATCTTATAAAGATTAAGTTTAAATTTGGGCGGAAATTCCCGGGTCGTCACAGTACCTACCCGTTAAAGAAATTCCGTCCTGAAATTTGAATGAGGTCATCATGGCTAACGATAAAAATGTTTTTATGACGAATATGAGTTGATAAAATAGAATTTTATTGCCATAGAGTAATATAGATATTATGATTCGATTACTCGAAGCGTATGAGTGAAGCTATCACAAAAGACTGAAATGAGACAATAAAGATTTGTCTTAACCTCTGACGTAGTCAAGGTTGATTTTCGGAATTCAAGGGATGAAAAATCTTCGAAATCTAAAAGATTTGATTCTTCGAGATTTATGGAATTTAAGATCTCTTTAATTAAATGCGATTATCTGTCTCAATTGTTTTGTCTGGTATTTTCACTATAAATGAACTTCTTCTGTTCCATTACTTTCACCACTCCAATACTTTCTTTCTCGATTCATACTTTCAATGATTGTGAATATGCTTAATCCAACTCTGGTTCTTAACCTCATTCTGACTATCACAACAATCATTCTTCTTTTCCAACTTCCACCGGAGGAATCTACTTTCTTCTACTTCGCCCTTGGAGTTATAGTGTTTTTAATTCTCCCGTGTCTTTATGTTGCGATAAACATTGATATACATGGTTTGTAATTCATGTGTTGTTATCGGGCTTTATATTCTCCCTTATTTTTCGAAGCTCTATGCTTTTGTTTTCTCTTCCCGACTTCAAGTCAAGCGAATAATGGCCCAGAATTTGTAAGTATGAAATTTGGAATGAACATAGTCAATGTTCTAAGAAGGAAATTGTAATAGCATGATCTTGATTTGTCAGATTACTAGAATATCCTGGAAAAATAGATTTATCAAGAAGATATGTTCTCGATATGTTTGGAGATTAGATAGAATGTAAGAGTCGTGTAACATGGCACATGATGACGTTATGGTCTATGAATCATCACGTTCCATTAGAAACTCAGCATGACTTACTATAATATAATCACGTTGATCAAGTGTCATTATATTATACTAACTCATGCATCAATTTCCAACACTACTTCAAAATGATTCATAATTCAAACTCAAATTTTAAAGAAATTTTGAAACTAAAGTAGTTTCCTTTATGATGTAATATAGATAGCACGCAAAGATAATTAATTTTGGACGAGAATATTTATGGAAATATTTTCAGAAATATCGAGGATATTTATGATAATATTTTGGAATTTCTAAGTTCGGAGGTTGATGAAGAAAAATTTTCCGCAAGATTTTAACATGATTTCGGAGCAAGATATTCTCTAAAGATTTCAACAGATCCAAAATTATCTGGATTCTTTGAATATAGGGTATGGTCCTTGTATTTGTCCTTGGTCTCCTTCGTGATTAGCTCAATCTGTTTTCTAGTTCCAATTTTTCTGAGCTTTTCCAACATACTATTCTTTATCTTCAAACTTCCGACGGTTAAGGTCGTTTACGGTTGTCTACAGTTTCTGCTGCTTCATTCGGCTTTTTCATCATTCAGATTATTGATATGTAGACTGTGTGCTTTTCAGAATTTCAGAATGAAAGATCATAATTCTAAGAGATAAATGTTATACATATAACTGTTGTTGTAGATATGCTGTGAGTGTTTGAATACTGATTGCTGATTCCCGGTAATTGGTATGACAGTTCTCGTTACATGATGTGGATTAGTATATAATAGAGTTTCAATGAATATAATAATTTTTCAAAAAGTCAAAGATCAATGAAGTTGCTAGTAAGTTTACTGCTAATGTGGTGGAATATAAACGATTCCCCGGTAAGAATGACGAAAGGAAAACTTATATATCAAGGTTATAATAAGACCAATCCGGATGAAAAGTCGAAGTTGACTTGCTGAAGCTGTGACAAAACTGGCTATTTTGGAAAAGAGTTGAAATGTTATTTTTGGTAATAACAATGCCAAAGGAGCTAGTACAGAAACGTGTTAAACGTTTACACAGGTTCCGAGTGTTTTCAGGGGCATAACTATATGCATCAATCTCTTTTTCCGTAGATGGAGTGCGGTTGGTTCATCCTATCGACTGAAGTGTTTTCAAGAATTATGAAAGGTTTGAATCGCAGATTGTAATCGTCAAGATACAAATGAGGTTTAAGATGAAATCAAGTGACAAACTTGAAGAATTGTTTAGTTTCATATGTTATAATTAATATTTTAATTCATTTTAATTGTCCAATGTTATTAGTCCACAGTCAATAGTCCACAGTTAACAGTCTAATAATTCATATATAGTTTAATATATAATATTCGAATTAATTAATACGTAACGTGACCCGTGTACATGTCTCAGACTCGATCACAACTCAAAGTATATATATTATTTGAGAATCAACCTCAACCCTGTATAGAGAACTCGATCATTACTGCATATAGAGTGTCTATGGTGATTCCAAATAATATATATAGATGCGTCGATATGATATGTCAAAACCTTGTATACGTGTCCCGATATTTAAAGTGCGTAAAATAAATAACAGAAATTAAATGATGATAAATTAAATTGCGAGAATTAAAAATTGCGATAATAAATTGCGATAAATAAATGTAATATGGAATTAACAGTTGGCTAGGAACAGTTAGCTAGGAACAGTTAGCGTGGATTCTTAACAAAAATTTTCTCATAGTTAATTTGTTTGTTTCTAACAAATTTTATTTTGTTCAATGTTTTCTTCATTATGCCACTTGTTGGATTCTGATAGGTCAAAATCCAAATATGAAATTGAATGAAAATGGTTATTCTATGATGATCGGATTCGTACTTCTGTGGTTGTAAGTAGGATAGTAAATGACTATTGAATCAGATTCGAAGAATGTACAATGTAACTTATTAATGTGAAATCTAAATATTCCTCGGGTATTACCTACCCGTTAAAATATTTTCATCATTAACAGTTTGTACAAAAGAATTTTGTAATTACAATCTTTATAAAAATATATATACATATATATTTTCTTCAGATGTAATCATGGATTTAATGAGTTAATATACTATTAAACTCATTTGATTTATCGTTAGAACTGGAATACATTATCTCTAAAATATTGGAGATTACATAATCGCCATGAAACATAAAGATAATGATGTAGAACGATATGTAGAACGAAGATAATACTCGAGGTACAAAATGAGATATTGAAGCATGGATTTTTGATGGTACTGGTGCTGTTACTGATGATACTGTTGGTGCTGGTGATATTGTTGAAGCTGGTAAATTTTTCACCATATTCTCCAAATTGATTACTCGAGCGCGAAGTTCGTTGACTTCTTCTATTATTCCGGGATGATTGTCGGTTGGAACGAGCGGATGAATAAGGTTTGGAATTTTAGATAGAATATAATCGTGGCGAGATACTCTGGAAATGAGGTTGAAAATGGTGTTTCGAACAGGTTCGCCGGTAAGTGCTTCAGGTTCATCGTCAAGAGGTGAATTCGGTTGATGGAAAGGATCACCTTCTTCTTGTCTCCAATGATTAAGTAGACTACAAACCCTTCTATAATTCATCCAGAATAAATGATGGCTAATTGGTTGATTCATTCCGGTTACACTGTTTTTGGAGCTCGAGTGGAAATCCATATCGGAATAGCTGTCGGAATAACTATCGGAATAGCTATCGAAATCTGAGGGACTCGAACTGGTTGAGGGATTCATCTTGTATGATTTAATGAAGTATTTTCGATAAGAAATAGATTATAGGATGTATATTATTACCCTGCAATACATAATTTACATATGCATATATAATACTAAAATCCCATAAGTTACGGAGGAATCTACGTAAGCTGTCAGGCAAAGGTAACAATAACAGATACGCTAAGATATGAATTTATCTATATAATGTCTATGCAATAGAGGCAGTAATACGTGTCTAGACTTTAAGGATGATAAGCAAATAATTTTCGACACTAAATGATAAGCAAAACTTTTGACATGCAGATACGGTCGAAGTCCAGACCCACTAATGCATCTAAACAACTATCAGTTAGACACACTAATGCAAGACCTGGTTCGCTAAGACCACCGCTCTGATACCAACTGAAATGCCCCGTTCATATACAATATAAACGATTCACAATAGTTGATTACATCGCGAGGTAATTGACCTCTATATGATACATTTTACAAACATTGCATTCGTTTTTAAAAGACAAACTTTCTTTACATTGAAAGTTGACGGCAAGCATACTATTTCATAATACCTCTAACTATAATTGACTTAATAATAATCTTGATGAACTCGACGACTCGAATGCAACGTCTTTTGAAATATGTCATGAATGACTCCAAGTAATATCTCTAATATGAGCAAATGCACAGCGGAAGATTTCTTTCATACCTGAGAATAAACATGCTTTCAAGTGTCAACCAAAAGGTTGGTGAGTTCATAGGTTTATCATAAAATAATAAAATTCATCATTTTGATAGACCACAAGATTTAAATCCTGCATGGTACAAATGGGCCCGAATCCTATACCCACCTGTAATGTACATGCGATATCTTTTAAATACAGTACACCTTTCTCGTGTACGAAATCATCTTTCATAAATCTTAGTAACCGTACACATATCTCGTGCACAAAAATTAACATACACATAACCTATGTATAAAATCATTCTCTCGATACATAACATTCACTTTTCATTGCTTTCATAGCTTGGCTTGGTAACCGACCTTAACATATAATGCGCATAATAATATCCCCAAAATAGAACATCTCGTCTGTATAATAATCATATAAACTTCGAAGTACTAAACACCACGCCCACTAGCCCTTCCGTCTAGTGAACATTCTGGGTGGGGGTGTTAAACACTGTGACGATCGCTCCAAATCCATATGGACGAACACGTCATTCATCGATTTCATTGTGAGGTATTTGACCTCTATATGATATGTTTTGTAAACATTACATTCTTTTCAAAAGGTACACAATAAATGAATATCAATTTCTAAGGTTTTCAACGTTTGATGATTTCTACATATAGACAATCGCCATAAATAATAGTTTACCATAATACATCCGTTGACAATGAAGTCAAAATAAGATACACGGTGATGATTTTGTGAATACAAAGTTTTCTTGAATAAAGCATGTATGACTCCATGCACATAGCTTGTATCACATATAAGCAAACAGCGGAAGACTTCTAGAAACCTGAGAATAAACATGCTTAAAAGTGTCAACACAAAGGTTGGTGAGTTCATAGTTTTAATGTTGGGCATAATCTGTATATAAAGGTGAATCACAAGTTTTCAGTTGTTTCATCCAGAAACGTTTATCAAAATATTCTACGAAATTGAGCACCCTGGTAACTAAACTTAACGTATATATATTTTGTACCCTTTGTATAATCATTTTAATAATACACGCAAACCAACGTGTACGCTTCTCAAATAGCATACGTCCGTTAAAAGGCTAGTGCTCTAGCTCGGACGGGGATATCAAGCCCTATGGATCCATATACTACTACTCGCGCCCACCAGTTCTTATAACCGGCAGTTACTAGTTACCAAAGCTAAGGGATTTTCGGTTCAAACTCAGTGTAGAATTTAGTATGTACTTGTATCCATTGCGTTTAAAATAAATTGCATGTATTCTCAGCCCAAAAATATATATTGAAAAAACAATTAAAAAGGAAGCAAATGAAACTCACGCATATAAATATTGTAAAATAGTTAATAAAGCATTTGCATGTATTCTCAGCCCAAAAATGTAAAGGGTAAAAAGGGCAAATGAAACTCACCTTAGCAGCACATAAGGTCATTTACCAAAAAGTGACCGAAACTCGGAATGCAAAATTAACCGTAGATCTCAACGTATCAATATTGTGATTCAATATTGTAGGAAAGTATGTAGACGCAATGGAGATGATAAATACTAGTTTGACTCACGAGCAAAACACTTGAACAATACTCAAAACCTCCTTAGTAATAACCCATAGTTTTCTTAGCTCTATCCAGCTTGAAAACCCATTTTGAAAGTGACACCCTCATGACCTCGTCGTAGTATTTTAAGTGATATAATTAGTAATAATAATAATACTACTAATAATAATAATAAAATAAATAATAATAATAATCTTAATAATAATATTATTAATAATAATAATATTAATAATATTAATATAAATAATAAATAATAATAATATTAGAGGGAGTAGTATATGTGAAATTTAAACTCGAGCAGAAACTGGCCTTTTATAGGCAACTTTTTGGAATCTGATGCCCATGCGATCGCATGGGTTTTTAGTGTATTTTCCATACGATCGCATGGCCACCTGATCCAGCTCAAAATGTTTTTGTTTTCTTGTTTGTCGACATATTATTATATAATATATATAATTTAAATAATTAATTATATATTATATTAAATTCATGTGCATAGTTGACTTGTAATTTTCGTTCTGATGACTCGTACATTGTCACTCGACTTATGTCCCAGTTCCGGTTTCTCGAACGCATTTTCGTACGCTTAGAAAACTCGCAATTTACGTTTTGTGACTCGTACCTTTGTCAAAATATAGTCTTAAATTATCAATAAACTATATCATTCAAAGTGTATCTTAAACTTTCGAGTGTTTTGGTCATTTACATCTATAAATCATTGTCTCGCTATTTGTTAATAAATATATATATAATAACAATTCGTTTTATGACCAAGTTAATATATATTTTCAACATTCATAAACACATTTTAAATATACGTCGCAAGTTATTCATATAATTAATATTCCAACTTATCATATATATTCAAATAAATATTTAAACCAATAAGTTTAATGTACGGTATCAAACAATTAATACATTGTTACATTTTCAAGTTATAGTATATATATATATATGTATCTATATACATATAATTGTTCGCGAATCGTCAAGAATAACCGAAAGGTATTTGAATATATGAAAGTAGTTCAAAAATTTTGAGATTCAGTTTTACAGACTTTGCTTATCGTGTCGGAAATGTTAATCATACAAAGATTAAGTTTAAATTTGGTCAGAAATTTTCGGGTCAGCACAGTACCTACCCGTTAAAGAAATTTCGTCCCGAAATTTGAGTGAGGTCGTCATGACTAACAATAAAAATGTTTTCATGATGTATATGTGTTGATAAATAGAGTTTTATCACCGTTGAATAAAATGGATAAAAACAATTCGATTATTTGAAGCGTATGAGAGAAGTTATCGTAAAAGAGTGAAATGAAGAATAGAGATTTGTCTTAACTCTTGACATATTAACGATTGATTTCCGGAATTTAAGGAATAGAAAATCTTCATAATCTAAATAAGATTTGATTCTTCGGAATTTGCGGAAATTAGAATTTTCTTTGATTAAATGCGTAATCTGCCTCGATTGCTATGTCTGATATTTTGCTATAAATTGTCCTCTTCCGTTTCATTTATTTTCAGCACTCCTATAATCTTTTTCTTTATTTAATACTTCTTAATAGATTGTGAAAATGCTTCATCTCGTTCTGATTCTTGATATACTCCTAACTTTCATATCTGTCATTCTTCTTTTTCATCTACCACCAGAGGAAATTATTTTCTTCTACCATTACCTTGGGGTTATAGTGTTTTTCATTCTCCCGTGTCTTTATATTGCTATACGCATTGATATACACGGTTTGTAATTTCGGGGCTGTTATAGGGCTTTATATTTTCCATTATATTTCGGAGCTTCATGCTTTCATTGTCTCTTTCCGACTTTAAGTCAAGCGAATAATGGTCCAGAATTCGTAGGTATGGAGTTTTGGATGAACATAGTTAATGTTCTAAGAAGGGAATTGTAATGGCACGATCTTGATTTGTCAAATTACCAGAATATCCGAAAAAGACCGAATCATCAAGAAATATATTTTCTTGATATATTTAGAGATTATATAGAAGAGTTATGTAACATGGTTCATGATGAGTGTGGGATCTGTGAACCTTTATCACGTTCCATTAGAAACTCAGCATGACTTACTGTAATATAATCACGTTGATCAAGTGTCATTATATTATACTAATTCATGCTTCAATTCCCAACACTACTTCAAAACATTCATATTTTAAACTTGAAGGTTTCAGAATTTAGAAACTAAAATAGTTTCTTTTATGATGTAACACAGATAGCGCGAAGAGATGAATGGTTTCAGATAAGAATAGTTATGAAGATATCTCCAAAAATATCGAGGATATTTATAATGAAAGATACGATGATATCTTAGAATTTCAGAATATCTGGAATCAAAGAATGATGCGGAAAGTTTGTCTGTGAAGGTTTAGAATGAGGAGTAAGGTGTTTGCTAACAATTTTAGCAGACACTGAATCATTTGGATCCTTTGAAGGTAGATTTCTTCCTTGTGATTTGTCCACAGCCTCCTTCATGGTCTGCTCAATCCGTTTTCCAGTTTCAAATCTTCTCTTTTTCTCAGCTTTACCACCTTACCATTCTTTATCATCAAACTTTTGACTGTTAAGGTCGTTTACAGTTTTTGCTGCTTCATCAGCATTGTTCCAATTTCAGAGAACTAGTTCATAGTTTGGGATGTTTTTCAGAAACTTCACATTCGAAGTATGTAAGTCTAAAAGATAGACATTATATGTATATATATAACTGTTGGCGTAGAATCGCTGCGAAATTCGAAATACTGATTGCTAATTTTCGGTAGTTGGTATGGCAATTACCGTTACAAGATGTGGATAAGTACATGATAGGGTTTCAATGAACAATTATAATGGTTTTTCGGAGAGACTTTACGTCACAGATTAATGAATTTGCTGGTACCTTTACTGTTAATGTGGTGCCACATGAAAGGTTCCCCAGTAACAAAAACGTATATGCCAAAATTATAAGTCTGAAAGGTCGTCGTTGACTGGTTGAATGGTTGATAATACTAGATACTTTGAAAAGGAATTGCAAGGTTATTTTCGGTAAAAACAATGCTAAAGGATCTTGCATAGTTTTGAAGTCAAAGTATATCTTTGAAAGATGTAGAGATCTAAGAATGATGTCACTTGTTAAATCTTGACTTGGATTCTGATCCGTCAATATCAGAATATGTAATTGAATTTGTATGAAAATGATTGTATATCGTTGTGAGTATTGTTAATAATTTTTTAATCAAAGTTGAAGAATGTACAGTGTAACATATTAATTGCAAACTTAAATATTTCCCGGGTACTACCTACCCGTAAAAAAAAAAAAATTTCACAATTAATACTTTGTACAAAGAATTTTTGTTACAGTCTTTATGAAAATATCTGTATGTATATTTTCTTCAGATGTAATACAGATTTAATGAGTTAATAACATATTAAGCTTATTTGATTTTTGGCTTGAATTAGAAATGAATAATCTCCAAAACATTAGAGATTACCTAATCTTTGCGGAGTATTTCACTAATGAAATCAATACTTCATTATTTATTCTTATTGATATTCCTTGGTGAAGGATGTTGATGCTCATGGAATTTTTGTGAACCTTACAAGGCACAGATGACGTTTTCTGGAAAGTTTCGAGTACATCGAAAATGAAAATGTAAAATCAATTATGTAATTGAATAATACACTTGGTTTATTAGGAAATGGAATTCATTGAGTTGAAACAGAGATTGTAGTTAACGATTGTTAAGTCATTAACGAAGGATGTATAGCATATTAGTAATATGAACTAACTGAGTAGTACCTGCCAGTTAAGATTCACACGTAATATCTTAGTACGAAAAGATTTATTTTGATTTCAAAATTCATATATATTAAATATACATAAAATTTCTTCAGGAGAAATGAGTTAATACTTCATCGGTTATTGTTGCTGCTATTTCTTGGTAACTACGATGCGTATGACGTTGATGTTCAAGGTACATATTGTGATGTTGAGGCTTGCGGTGCGGATGTTGTTGGTGGTGGTAATGGTACTGTTGGTGTTGTTGTCGGTGGTACTGTTGATGCCGGTGATTCTGCTGGTGCTTGTAACCTTTGCACCATATTCTCCAAAGCCACTACTCGAGCGCGAAGCTCGTTGACTTCTTCTACTACACCAGGATGATTGGCGGTTAGGACGAGCGGATGAATAAGATCCAGAATTTGAGAGAGTATATGATCATGACGAGATATTCTGGAGATGAGAGAGAAAATGGTATTACGAACAGGTTCGCCGGTAAGTGCTTCAGTTTCTTCGCCAAGAGGGCAATGTGGTGGATGGAAGGGATCGCCTTCTTCTTGTCTCCAATAATTAAGTAGGCTACGAACCCATCCCCAATTCATCCAGAATAGATGATGGCCGATTGGTTGATCCATTCCGGTTACACTATCTTCAGAATTCAGGTGAATATCCATATCGGAATAGCTGTCGCAGTTTAAGGAATTTGAACTAGATACGGGATCCATCTTATATAATTAGAGAGATGATTTTTGATATGAAATAGATTATAGAATTTAGATTGGTACTCTTCAATACATAATTTACATATGTATATATAATACCAAAATTCCATAAATCACGGAGGAATTTTCGGAAGATGTCAGGAAAAGTTTACAGTAACAGATACGCTAAGATATGAATTTTTGTCTATACACTATTTATGCAATAAATGCAGGAAAACGTGTATAGACTTAAGAATGATAAACATGTAATTTCCGACAAGAAATGATAAGCAAGACCTGGTTCGCTAGGACCAACGCTCTGATACCAACTGTGACGATCGCTCCAAATCCATATGGACGAACACGTCATTCATCGATTTCATTGCGAGGTATTTGACCTCTATATGATACGTTTTGTAAACATTGCATTCTTTTCAAAAGGTACACAATAAATGAATATCAATTTCTAAGGTTTTCAACGTTTGATGATTTCTACATATAGACAATCGCCATAAATAATAGTTTACCATAATACATCCGTTGACAATGAAGTCAAAATAAGATACACGGTGATGATTTTGTGAATGCAAAGTTTTCTTGAATAAAGCATGTATGACTCCATGCACATAGCTTGTATCACATATAAGCAAACAGCGGAAGACTTCTAGAAACCTGAGAATAAACATGCTTAAAAGTGTCAACATAAAGGTTGGTGAGTTCATAGTTTTAATGTTGGGCATAATCCGTATATAAAGGTGAATCACAAGTTTTCAGTTGTTTCATCCAGAAACGTTTATCAAAATATTCTACGAAATTGAGCACCCTAGTAACTAAACTTAACGTATATATATTTTGTACCCTTTGTATAATCATTTTAATAATACACGCAAACCAACGTGTATGCTTCTCAAATAGCATACGTCTGTTAAAAGGCTAGTGCTCTAGCTCGGACGGGGATATCAAGCCCTATGGATCCATATACTACTACTCGCGCCCACCAGTTCTTATAACCGGCAGTTACTAGTTACCAAAGCTAAGGGATTTTCGGTTCAAACTCAGTGTAGAATTTATTATGTACTTGTATCCATTGCGTTTAAAATAAATTCCATGTATTCTCAGCCCAAAAATATATATTGAAAAAGCAATTAAAAGGGGAGCAAATGAAACTCACGCATATAAATATTGTAAAATAGTTAATAAAGCATTTGCATGTATTCTCAGCCCAAAAATGTAAAGGGTAAAAAGGGCAAATGAAACTCACCTTAGCAGCACATAAGGTCATTTACCAAAAAGTGACCGAAACTCAGAATGCAAAATTAACCGTAGATCTCAACGTATCAATATTGTGATTCAATATTGTAGGAAAGTATGTAGACGCAACGGAGATGATAAATACTAGTTTGACTCACGAGCAAAACACTTGAACAATACTCAAAACCTCCTTAGTAATAACCCATAGTTTTCTTAGCTCTATCCCGCTTGAAAACCCATTTTGAAAGTGACACCCTCATGACCTCGTCGTAGTATTTTAAGTGATATAATTAGTAATAATAATAATACTACTAATAATAATAATAAAATAAATAATAATAATAATCTTAATAATAATAATATTAATAATATTAATATAAATAATAAATAATAATAATATTAGAGGGAGTAGTATATGTGAAATTTAAACTCGAGCAGAAACTGGCCTTTTATAGGCAACTTTTTGGAATCTGATGCCCATGCGATCGCATGGGTTTTTAGTGTATTTTCCATGCGATCGCATGGCCGCCTGATCCAGCTCAAAATGTTTTTGTTTTCTTGTTTGTCGACATATTATTATATAATATATATAATTTAAATAATTAATTATATATTATATTAAATTCATGTGCATAGTTGACTTGTAATTTTCGTTCCGATGACTCGTACGTTGTCACTCGACTTATGTCCCAGTTCCGGTTTCTCGAACGCATTTTCGTACGCTTAGAAAACTCACAATTTACGTTTTGTGACTCGTACCTTTGTTAAAATATAGTCTTAAATTATCAATAAACTATATCATTCAAAGTGTATCTTAAACTTTCGAGTGTTTTGGTCATTTACTTCTATAAATCATTGTCTCGCTATTTGTTAATATATATATAATAACAAATCGTTTTATGACCAAGTTAATATATATTTTCAACATTCATAAACACATTTTAAATATACGTCGCAAGTTATTCATATAATTAATATTCCAACTTATCATATATATTCAAATAAATATTTAAACCAATAAGTTTAATGTACGGTATCAAACAATTAATACATTGTTACATTTTCAAGTTATAGTATATATATATGTATCTATATACATATAATTGTTCGCGAATCGTCAAGAATAACCGAAAGGTATTTGAATATATGAAAGTAGTTCAAAAATTTTGAGATTCAGTTTTACAGACTTTGCTTATCGTGTCGGAAATGTTAATCATACAAAGATTAAGTTTAAATTTGGTCAGAAATTTCCGGGTCATCACAAACACGGTAGCTACCTTTAGGATTCGCGTCAATTAGGCGTGCACTAATTCTCAAAATTAGTGATGTTCCCTAATTCTTAGGTTACCAAGCAATAATAATCAGGGGAAAAATATTCATATCAATTGTGGCAATTATCACGTCCACATAATTCAATGGTGGTAATTATCACGTCCACATAATTCATTCGAGGAATGTTTTGCTTGTGTCTATCTCGTCAAATATTTATAAAAGCATTTCATGTATTCGCTGTTCAAAATGTATTTCAAAAGCATTTAATAAAGCAGTTATAAAAGTAGCGCATGTATTCTCAGTCCCAAAAATGTAAAGAGTAAAAGGAAATCAAATGAACTCACATTTTGTATTTTATAGCAAAAATACATATGACGACGTTGAACAAAAGTGGGGTTGGCCTCGGATTCACGAACCTATATCATTTGTATATATTTATTAAAACATATAATCGTAAGTGAACAAATTTATTTATTATATCTTAATTTATTTATTACAAATATTTAATTTTGTGTATATATTCAAAATGATTTATATTTATATAGTTATATTAATATATCCATGTTTATATACATAATTGTTTAGTGTTACATTTAAAAATCGATAGTTTGTCATTTGTAAGTATTTGTATAAATAATCTTAATAGGTTTGATATATATATATATATATATATATATATATATATATATATATATATATATATATATATATATATATATATATAGTTATGTGAAATTTAATTATAATTATAGTACATGTAATGAGTATATTTATGTACAAAATATTTATCTATTTGAAAAGATAGTTTTTGATAATAATAATGATTTACTAATAATGATAATATTAATAATGTATGGTAACTAATACTTATATTCGTAATAACAACAGTAATAATTAATATTCATATTACTTACTAATAATAATAATAATACTAATAATAATAACATAATAATAATAATACTAATAATAATAATATTAAAAATGATAATACTGCTAGTTTTTCTAAATGATAGTACTAATAATAATAATGATAATATCGTAATTTACATTAATGAAGTTAATGATACCAATCATAATAATAACTAGCCAAAATGACCATAATTAATGATATAACAACAATAATAACAATTAATAATAATAATAACAATTAATAATAATAATAATAATAATAATAATAATAATAATAATAATAATAATAATAATAATAATAATAATAATAATAATAATAATAATCACAATAACAATAATAATAATTATTTTAATGATAATGATAATAAAAAAAGAGAATAAAAGTGTATACCCTTTTTAATTGTTTTTCTAAAAAGAAATGCACTGGACCGGGTTCGAACCCTTGGCCTCCAATTTAGCCAAAACACCCTCACGCCACCCCTCTATTTCTGTTTTTTTCCTGATATTATTCCATCTTAATTATATTTATACTCTATCTATCTATCATCTTCCTCTTCCTTATGCTTAATAAAATTTATGATCGAAGCAGAGATTAACAACTACTTTAACATCCAAACACCAATTCGGTTTCATGTTTAAACAATCAGAGATTTTTAAATGAGGTATTTGAAGTTAATAAAATTGAGAAAATATATATATATATATATATATATATATATATATATATATATATATATATATATATATATATATATATATATAAAATGAGGTATTTGAAGTTAATAAAATTGAGAAAATATATATATATATATATATATATATATATATATATATATATATATATATATAAGAAGAAACACATCAGACCCGTCGCTGATATTTTTTTTTACAAAAAAAATGATCTTTCAAATGGCTATGATTTAGAATAAGGTTATAACATGAATTAGTTTCTAATTTACTCCTAGAAACTTTCTCCATTATCAATTTAACTAGAAATCCAAACACGAACCCGAATTTCTTGATAAACATTTCGGTTGACTTTTGTTTTCAAAATTTTGACTTGCAAATTCGAAATCAAGAGAAGGATTTGAGACTTGAAAACTTACAGGTAGTATAATTAGGTAATTTCTAACACTTCTGTATATCTAATTTGTGATAATCGCTTCGAATTTGGGTTATGGTTTAAAAGTGACTCGAACAGATAAAATGTTGTGTTCCTGTCTGTTTTATTATTTTTTTTTTTTAAAAAACAGCAAGGATATATATAGCGTAATTTGATGATTGATACAGCAATAAATAATTGATCAAGATTGTTTGATGGAGGTCGACAGGATGAAACACGAGCAGAATAGGAAAGAAGAAAAAATGAATCTGATAGTGATATGCAACTAATTTCGCGTAATTTATGTCTTTTTATTTCATTTGCTTTTTATTTAATTAATATTAATATTTGATAATTATATTAATTATATTAATAATAATAATGCTATTAAAATATTAATAATAATAAAAATACCAATAATAATACTAATAAAAATAATAATAATAATATTAATAATAATAATATCAAAATAATGATAATAATAATATTAATATGATAATATTAATAATAACAATAATGATAATACAATTAATAATTAGGATATAATAAATTACATATATCAAATCTCATATCTATATCTTTTATATTTGAAATAATAATATCAATAATATAGGTATTAATGTTGATCTTAATATTAATACTAATAATGTAAATATTAATGTAACAACTTTTTAACTTAAAATTTTTAATATATTAACTTCACAATTTGTTAAATATGTAATACTTAGTTTATATAATAAGATATTTGAATGTTTAATATTTATGTATTTTATATATACATTACAATACATATAATATTAATTACATATAAATGTCTTTTTAGATAACAGTTTAGTTATTTTATATATTACTCTATATTTTAAATTGTATCTTATTACTTCAAATTAATATATACACTTATATTTAGTTATATATATGTATATATATTAACAACAATTGTTCGTGAATCGTCGAACACAGTCAAAAGGAAAATTGATTACATGAGTTAAATTCCAAACTTTCGAGACCCAACATTACAGACTTTGTTTATCGTGTCAAAATCTTATAAAGATTAAGTTTAAATTTGGGCAGAAATTCACGGGTCGTCACATACGTAACTTTAAGTAAGTTTATGTAACTTGACGTAAGTTTACGTAAGTTTACGTAACTTGACGTATGTTTACGTAACTTGACGTAACTTTACGTAACTTTACGTAACTTTATATAACTTTACGTAACTTTACATAACTTTACCTAAGTTTACGTAAGTTTACGTAATTTGACGTAAGTTAACGTAATTTGACGTAACTTAACGTAAGTTTTCGTAACTTTACGGAATTTTACTTAAGTTTACGTAAGTTAACGTAACTTTACGTAGTTTGACGAAACTTGGCATAACTTGACATAACTTTATGTATGTTTACGTAACTTCACGTAATTTGACGTAACATTACGTTAGTTTACGTAACATGACGTAAATTTACGTAAATTTACGTAACCTAACGTAACTTTGCGTAACTTTAAGTAACATAACGTAACTTTGCGTAACTTTACGTAACATAACGTAACTTTACGTAACTTGACATAACATTACGTAACTTGACGTAACATTACGTAACCTTACGTAACTTTATGTAAGTTTACGTAACTTGACGTGTATTTACGTAACTTGACGTAACTTTACGTATGTTTACGTAACTTGACGTAACTTTATATAACTTTACGTAACTTTACATAAATTTACCTAAGTTTACGTAAGTTTACATAATTTGACGTAAGTTAACGTAACTTGACGTAAGTTTTCGTAACTTTACGGAACTTTACTTAAGTTTACGTAAGTTAACGTAACTTTACGTAAGTTTACGTAGTTTGACGAAACTTGGCATAACTTGACATAACTTTACGTATGTTTACGTAACTTCATGTAATTTGACGTAACTTTACGTTAGTTTACGTAACATGACGTAAATTTACGTAACTTGACGTAACATAACGTAACTTTAAGTAACATAACGTAACATTACGTAATTTTACGTAACATTACCTAACTTTACGTAACTTGACATAACATTACGTAACTTTACATAACTTGACGTAACATTACGTAACCTTACTTAACTTTATGTAAGTTTACGTAACTTTAAGTAAGTTTACGTAACTTAACATAAGTTTACGTAACTTGAAGTAAGTTTATGTAACTTTACGTAAGTTTACTTAACTTTAGGTAAGTTTACGTAAGTTGACGTAACTTTAAGTAAGGTTACGTAACTTTACGTAACTTGACATAAGATTATGTAGCTTGACGTTACTTTACGTAAGTTAACGTAACTTAACGTAAGTTTACGTAACTTGACGTAAGTTAACGTAAGATCACGTAAGTTTACTCAACATGGCGTAAGTTTACGCAACTTGACGTAAGCTTATGTAACTTAACGTAACTTGACGTAAGTTTACGTTACTTGACTTAGCTTGACTTAGATTGACGTAAGTTTATGTAACTTGACATACGTTTTAGTAACTTGACGTAACATTACGTAAGTTTACGTAACCTGACGTAACTTTTGCGTAAGTTAACGTAACATGACTTAAGTTGACGTAACTTGACGTAAGTTTACGTAAGTTTACGTAACTTGACGTAACTTGACATAACTTGACGTAAGTTTACGTAACTTGACGTAAGTTAAGTTTATGTAACTTGACGTAATTTACGTAACCTTACGTAAATTTACGTAACTTGACGTAACTTTACGTAACTTGACGTAAGTTTGCGTAACTTTACGGGTCACTAACATCACGAAAAATGGGCCGAGTTTTAATTATAATGATGTTGTTTTCTTTCAAGTATTTTGCAATAGAATCAAAAACCAACCATTTTAGAAACAAGTATCATTTTGAAACAAATTTACCTTCTGGAAATTAACCGTTAACCGATCAAAATCAACCCACAAACGCCCTGTAACCGCTTCTTTAAACCTTAAATTAAGCGATCGTTAACTGATCAAAACCACACCGCAACGAAGCGCGATCTTTAATACTCGTTTTATATTAATGACTATCAGTAGTAGCAATCCTTGCTTATGTTTTCATCATAGGGGAAAGGAGAGCTGTGTGTTGGAGTAAGAAGGCTTAGAGCACCAGGAGTCGACTTGTTTTTTTGACGTAATACACATGTAACGGTGGGGACGATGGGGAATCCCACTCCCTCCCGCCATTAAATCACCGTTAAATCTCAAAGTTGGACACCACCGTTAGCTAGGAAACGGTGAACAATCAACCTTTTTTTGTTTCTTTTTTCTTTTTCCTACTATTTTCTTTCCTTATTTTTTATTTTTGTTCTTGATTTTGCAGGTGGAAGCGTGCAGAGATTGAATGAAGAAGATGGAGGAGGTGTGGCTAATTAGGTTAAAACATGGGCCAAAAGCTGGGCCAAAAAGTGTGGCCAAATTTTTTTAAAAATGGGCCGATTTTTTTAAACAAGTTGGATTGAAATTTTGGTTTATATATTTTTGTTAAATCATCATCATCCTTATTGTTTTATTTATTTTATACATTATATTTGTTAGTTAGTTAAATAAATTAAAAAATTAATAAACAGATTTTAAATTAAATAATAATAAATAAACTAAATAATCAATAAGAAAAGAGAAAAAATAAATAAATAATTGATTTAACACTGAACCATTTTCTCTGTTTTGGCCTCAGTGTTAAATCCAGTGTTAAATTTAACACTGAGATTTAACATTGAACGACTCCTAGTGCTCTTATGAGACTTCTGAACAATATCCCATCATCAGTACGTGATATTAAGTCATAGAATGCATCTTTTAGTGGTTTCAACTGGGGCGGAACATAGTGTTAAATAAAGGGAGTATCCGCCGCACCTAAATTTAACGGGAACGACCCTCATCATTTGCACGTATCACACACGTTCGGGCAGAAACCCGAACCCGATCGACGGTACCCGGGAACACATCCATTCGGGCAGTGTTTCTAAGTAGAGGTCCGTGAACGAATCCGGTAAAACCTCCCTATAGAGTCAATATATATACCACTATTATTGGTGTTCAATTGTTTTAAAAAAATCATGTCTTCCCTAAAGATCGAACCCATGACCTTTCCCTAACCCATGACACAAAGTATAAGGGGAGAACCGTTGAGCTATGCCTACAAGTTCGGCGGATCTAGTTTAATAGCACTGGTAGCACGGGCTACCACTGAAATACAAAATCTATTGGAAAAAAAATTTGATTATTTTAACTAGTGATATCACGGGATAGTGTAAAATATTTTGAGTGACACCACTAGATTCTGTAAATTTTTTCGAGATTTTAACTAGTCACGCTAAGATTTCTAGATCCGTCACTGCATCTGTATTTGGGTTTATGTTCCGCCACTGATTACATGCTATTGCAACTGGAACCCTTTTTCAGTTTTTTACAAGCCAAGATATCAATAGCCTTAGTTCATTTGAGCCGTTGAGCCGCATCCCTTCAATTTTTTTATCTGGCAATTTGAAACTGAAATTCAGCAGTAACTTTTTTTACTAACAAGTCGATATGAGTTCATAGTCAGCGTTAACATTAACAAGTACATTGAGCTCAAAGTCATAAGCTTTTTGTTGGAATGAGGTTCAAAATAACATTTGAGGGTGAAGAGGCTCCTCAAAGAAGGTATCAAATTATCAATGGCAGATGGCACATTATAAATATATTCAATAGAAAGTATAATTTTACTATTTCTAACATTATTTTATTACCAAAATTCATTTTTTCAAAATAACCTCCAACTTTGATCAAAATATAAATCGGCCTCCGAAACTATGAATTCACTATTCCCAACATTATTATATTACCAACATCCACTTTTTCAAAATAACCCCCCAACGTCGCGAGTAAAATTTTTCCAACAACACCGTTGAACTCGAAATAATTTTACGAATACAACACAACTAATTACTCACAAAATGGATGCCTTTTAAATAACGCTAAATGGTTTGAGCCACCTTTCATACACATTGTTTTTTTTCAAACACTGGGTTTTTCATTAGAGCTTGCTTTGGAGTTCCGCTGCGAAAAGCGGACTCCTTAACTTGTTATTAAAT